>NW_022680785.1:0-95036 GCF_009764315.1 Trachypithecus francoisi
CGCGCCCGGCCTCATAGACTCTTTACAGAGAGAGATCAAACATAGATGGCAGCAGTAGTGAGGAGGGCCATTTCTAAAGAAGTGACTTGGGCTCTGCAACCTAGAAGATGAGTTGGAGCTAGTGAGTGAGAAGTAGATGGAAAAGAGTTTCAAGCAGGGACAGGAAGGTACCTTCAAAAGTTATTAAGAGTGCTGCAGTGGCTGGGTCTAGTAAACAGGGAGAAGATAGGAAGGAGATGAGCCTGCAGAGAAGAGGAGCAGTTAGATTGCTCCAGGACTTGCAGGCCAAGCTTGGGTTTTACTCTTAGGGAAGAGCCATGGAAAGGCTTAAAGCCAATATTTCTCTGAGAAAATGATACTAATAAGGGAGTAAATCATAGAGCTACACATGATGAGGGGGTAGTCTAGAGAGGACCATCTCTATCCACTATCCTATGGACATATTAATGATGGAGTAGTCCAGAGAGAGGGAATACCAAATTCAGAACTCTGAGTGGCATTCCTAGTGGGTTCAGAAAACTCCACAGAGGCCAGTGTGACTGGAGTGGAGCAAGCAAGGGGAGAGCGTGGAAATAAGCAGGGCCAGAACATTCAGGGTCTGGTGTGCCATTTAAGGACTTTGACTTTTATCTGGAGGAAAATGGAGAACTACTGTATACACAAGGGATATGATTAGACTTACATTTTACAAGGATCAGTCTGGCTGCTGTATTGTAAAAGACCGTGGGGGTGGAGCCAAGAGAGGAAGAGGGAAGACTGGCTAGAAGGTTATTATAATAACTGAGGCCAGATAATGGTGGCTTGGAGCAGGATGATAGTCATAGAGCTGGTGAGAAGCCTCTAGATCTCACTGCATTTTGCGATATTCACTTTTCTGAAATAAATTTGTATACCTTTCTCCTGTTTACTTGTCTACTGTCAGTTTATTTCATAGACTCAATTATCAAACTCTCAGAGAGTAAAGGGAACGTTTTTCCTTCCCTAAAGTTCTGGCAGTGAAGGTGGTATCAAATACTGCTAACTGTGAGGCTGCAGCTGAGAAACCCTGGCATCTGACAAAGGTAAGACTTCTTACCATATCAGTCTCTTGGATATCTGCCTGTAGAGTCCAGTCGAGTGAAGGTGGTGTATTAGTCAGGGGTCTCCAAAGGGACAAAACTAATAGGATATACGTATATATGAAAGGAGTTTATTAACGAGAGTTGACTCACACGATCACAAGGTGAGGTCCCACGATAGGCCACCTGCAAGCTGAGAAGCAAGGAAGCCAGTAGCGGTTCAGTCTGAGTCCCCAAACCTCAAAAGTTAGGAAACTGACAGTGCAGCCTTCAGTCTGTGGCCGAAGGCCTGAGAGCCCCTGGCAAATCACTGGTGTAAGTTTCCAAGATTTCAAAAGCTGAAGAACTTGGAGTTCTATGTTTGAGGGCAGGAAGCATCAGGAAGCATCAGCACGAGAGAAAGATGAACATGAGAAGCCTCAGCAAGTCAGCTCCTTCCACCTTCTTCTGCCTGTTCACTCTGAAGATAGTTTCTTTTACTGTGCAGAAGCTCTTTAGTTTAATAAATCCCATTTGTCAATTTTGCTTCTCTTGCAATTGCTTTGGTTTTTGGCAATTTCATCATAAAATCTTTGACCACATCTGTGTCCTGAATGCTATTGTCTATATTTTCTTCTAGGGTTTTCATAATTTTGGGCTTTACATTTAAGACTTTAATCCATCTTGGGTTAATTTTTGTATAAGATGTGAAAAATGGGTCCAGTTTCAATTTTCTGTATGTGGCTATCCAGTTATCACAGGACCATTCGTTAAATAGAAAACCCTTTCCCCATTGCTTGTTTTTGTCAAGTTTGTTGAAGATCAGATGGTTGTAGAGGTGTGGTTTTATTATTATTATTATTTTTTTTTTTTTTCAGATGAAGTCTCGCTCTGTCGCCCAGGCTGGAGTGCAGTGGCCGGATCTCAGGTCACTGCAAGCTCTGCCTCCCGGGTTTATGCCATTCTCCTGCCTCAGCCTCCCGAGTAGCTGGGACTACAGGTGCCCGTCATCTTGCCCAGCTAGTTTTTTTGTATTTTTTAGTACAGACGGGGTTTCACCATGTTAGCCAGGATGGTCTGGATCTCCTGACCTCGTGATCTGCCCGTCTCAGCCTCCCAAAGTGCCGGGATTACAGGCTTGAGCTACCGCGCCCAGCATGAGGTATGGTTTTATTTCTAAGTTCTCTGTTCTGTTCCATTGGTCTATGCACCTGTCCAAAGCAAATTCTAAATTATGTTTTTTGACCTTGAATTAACATCAAGATTTTCTAGCTGGCCCCCTGAAAATCTTTGAAGGAGATATATTTTACTCTATAAAAGAGAGAAATTAAAATAGACTTATTTGACATGTTAAATTATGAGGGAAACATTGCCAAATAGTAAGTGATGCTAAACTTCTTTAAGTTATATTTATGGGTATGTTATTAATATAAGTATTCTAAAAATTGTATGAAATTCCTTGAAATCCAATCAGTCACAATTTTAGTTATGTTAAAATGTTGCATACTACAGAAATCACCAAATTTTCCTGTCAGTTATGCCATTATTACAATGAACTCTCATTATACACTGAACTATGGCCATTTAAAATATTTTGTAAACTATAAGGAGTTATTCTTTTACTTTGATTATTCTTAAAAGCATTTGCAGTCAGGCACAGTCCAAAATACTTCCTCTTGAAGAAGATTTAAGGAAAGGACTCTGACAAATGCTATCGAATACAGATTGCTGATGATTTTATTCCTATTAGGTAAGAATTTCTAAAATTCTAATGAAGAAACTGATAGCTTTATTAAGCAGAATAATAATTAATTCCATGAGGCTGGGTGAACTGATGAGGATATTTTTTTGTTTGTTTGTTTTCTTTGAGATGGAGTCTCGCTCTGTCGGTCAGGCTGGAGTTCAGTGGTGTGTGTGCAATCTTGGCTCACTGCAAGATCGACCACCCGGTTCAGCAATTCTCCTGCCTGAGTAGCTGGGAATACAGGTGCCTGTTACCATGCCCAGCTATTTTTTTTTTTTTTTGAATTTTTAGTAGAGACAGGGTTTCACTGCATTAGCCAGGATGGTCTCGATCTCCTGACTTCGTGATCTACCTGCCTCAGCCTTCCAAAGTGCTGGGATTACAGTCATGAGCCACAGCGCCTGGACAATAATGATTTTTATGATTTCAAATTTGTTGGTTTAAAAAAGATTTTATTTTCCAGATTTAAGAAAACTTTTTTGAAACTCCTAATTTATCTATAGCTTACAACAATTTGGTAAATTATACTTTTGTAAACAGCATTGAAACATTTACATTTTCTCCCTACCTGATCTTTCCAGAATTTGGAAAATGTTTGTGGGTATTCTTATTTTATGGTATATAGTTATTTGCATAAGTTCAATAAGAATCTGTTCTCTTTGTAACAGGATGCAATTGAGATCACTGCTTATACTACAAAGGCTTTTACTAGGATGTCATATTTTTATATATGACCAGACAGTTTTAAGGAACTAAGGTTTAACTTTATAAAGTCAATAAGGCCTCCCCCACTGGAAAAATTGCCTTGGTAGCTTGCATACATGGTTGTTTTACAGGATTCCTAGCCTTGTGATGAGTAAAGAATGTCAACTCCTGGCAGGTTCAGGAACTTAGAAATATTTTAGGAACTTCAAGAAGAGAACAATTAATCCAAATCTGAAGGTATTATAGGCAAAATCTTACAGTAGGTCATTGGCTTGGCTTCCTAGACTAGAGAAGCTTTTTTAAGTCTAATATAAGACTTCCTTTAAGCAAAACAGATTTTAAAAGAGCCTGTAGGTTAATCATTGTTCTTGCTGCACGTATATAAATAATCAGGCCAAATTCAATGATACTAAACTTATTTGCAATCTTTCTGTGATTATCTTTGGTAAAAACAGGAGGGTCCTATGGAGAGAAAGAATTATGTTAGAGAAGAAAACGATAGTATATCTGTTATTAGATTCTAGCTTATTGTTTTTCAGGGTTTGTTATTTATATACAAACTGGACTGGATCCTGAATTCCTCTAGTTTCCTCCAACATCTGGCTTCAACTTTCCAAACTAATGTTTACATTTTTTTTCCACCCATCTGACATGGAAATTGTGAAATTAAAACTGCCCTTTTCCTGAAGGTCTGCAAGCTAAAGCTGAATGACTTGACATAAACGTCAGAGAACTCACCACAACAACTTACATATGGACAATATTTGTGCCTATTGAAGTATGGACTACTCCAAAGGTTCACTGGAACCTCTGATATAAACTGCAAAGCAGGAAAATCTGTCAGATTGCCACTGCCTAACCCCACTCCAAGTGAAGGTGCTTCAAGCCCCAAATCTAGAAATATTCACAACTGGACACCCTCCAGACTCTGAAACTAGTTTACAACTGCTCCAAACAACCAGCTTTATTTTTCTTTTGTTTCCATAGAAATGTATCTCATTAAATCCATGTTTGTGTGCACCATAAAGAGGCCTAATTTTGACAGGAACCCATCTGCAACACCACTTCTTGAAATGAGACGCAGCTCTTTAATTGGATTGACCAATTCCCATGTCCCTTCCACTCGGTTACTAACCTGACTTTTCTTTCCATACCAACTCATGTTTTAGTCTTTGAAACTCCTAGAGAAGTTTTAGACAGAGGAAATAAAGGAGTTCAGAATATGCCAAAATATGCCACTTTGGTATGCTGATTACTTCAGAAACTTCAAATACAGACAGAAGCTTTCTCTGAGCCCTCCTTATCTGCCTAAAGATGAATCCTTCAAAAGGAACTCAGTTGTCATGAATCCCCTCCCCAGGAATCTTATTAACCAGGGGAGATTGAACTGGATCATAGGAAAGAATGCTCCATGCCCAGACAAATGTTTATTCTTCTGAGGACCCATTCACCTTGCCTCCAAATCATTTACTATCCCTGCATCCCCACTTTCATGTCTTCTATGAAGAGGGCATATAAGCTTCTAGATCTGACTGGGTTTGGGGATATTCATTTTTCCTTCATATTATGTCTCTGTGCATGTAATAATTTTGTATACGTTTTCTCCTGTTAATTTGTCTCCTGCCATTTTATTTTATAGACTCAATTATTGAACTCTCAGAGTGTAACAGGAAAGTTTTTCCTCCATTACATAAGCAACTGGATACAAGTATGGGGTTAGGGGAACTGTTAGGTTTGCATAAAGACATGTGAGTATCATCAACATGTAAATGTATGTAAAGCCACAAAAGATTGAAGATCTCACAAAGAATGGATGGTTTCACAGGGACGTAAGGACTGAGGATCAATAGAGTTCTTCAGCCCAGGAGGAACCATCAAAGGGAGACTGAGAAGTAGCCAGTGAGGTAGGAAGAAAGACAAGAGGGTCTTGAAAATCAAGTGAAGAAAATATTTGAAGGATAATGGAGCAATCAGTGTGTAAAGTAAGACTGGGGCTAAAAATTGACTGTTGGATTTACCTACGTAGCAGTTATTAGTGACCTTAACAAGAGTGGTCTGGTTTGCACGGTGGGATCAGAAGCCTGACTTCAAAAGATTAAGAGAGAATTGAAAGACAGAAGTAGAGGACAGCAAATACAGGTAACTCCTCTGAGGAACTGTTTACTCTAAAGGCTAGGAGACTAATGAAATGTTAGCTGGAAAGATCAGTGGAGTCAACAAAAGGATTTGCTTGTTTGCTTTTAGGAAAAGGGAGATAATGCATGTTTTAGTGCTAATGGGAACGATCCAGTAGAGGGGCTGGAATTTAGACAGAGAGGAGGGACTGGCCTTGGATAGAGATAGTTCACAGGGTATCAGAAGAAAAGGCAGTATACGTGGGAACACATGCTTATGAGTAGGTAAATGTGATGGAGATAATTTGTAGAAGGTTCTCTTCTGATTGATTCTGTTTTCTCAGTGAAATTGGTCATTGGCTGAAAGTGTGGATGGGTAGGTGGTGCTGGAAGTTTGAGGACAGAGAAAGTATGAAACTGTCATGTAAGAGAATGGGAGAATGAATGAACTAGGGAAATGCCATACACCAGATGGGCAGCATTGCAGTCCTATGTGATGGTGGGTTTGCTCTGGCAATATTTCTAGCTGCATGGATGTAGGTTTGTAGTAAGCAGAGAGTCAGCTGTTTTGCCAAGTAAGAACAATGAAGCAAGAGTGGGGAAACAAAGGAGTTAAGGGTTTGTGAAAGACATGATTATAATAATTGACCATGGAATTCAGGCTGGGTAAGGAGGGAAATGAAGATATGAAGAAACACAGCCCTGCCAACATCTCGAGTTTAGCCCTGTGAGTCCCATATCAGGTCAGACTTCTGATCTACAGACTGTAAAATAATTTGTGTTGTTTAAGCCACTAAGTTTCTGGTGATTTGCTATGACAGCAAGAAAACACTGTGGGTTGAGGATCCCTTTTCTGAAATGCTTAGGACCAGAAGTGTTTTGGATTTGGGCTTATTTTGGATTGTGGAATATTAACGTATATGTAATAAGATATCTTGAGAATGGGATTCAAGTCTAAACACAAAAATTCACTAATGCTTTGTATTCACCTTACACACATAGCCAGAAGGTCATTTTTTACAATATTTTACATAATTTTTGTACTTGAAATAAAGTTTTACACATGACAAGAGGTCACATGTGACATTTTCCACTTGTGACATCATGTTGTTGCTCAAAAGTTTTGGATTTTGTAGCATTTTTGGAGTTTGGTTTTTAGATTGGTGATGCTCACCCTGTAATATAATATAAAATATTAGAGGAAATAAGCTAGACATTCAGATACCAAACCTCAAGGCTCTTCAAGGTTGGCATGAGTTTTGTTGGTAACAAGGTCAAGGATATGGCCATAGATGTAAGTCTGAAGGAAGGTGGTTAGCTACACTGGTGGAAGATTGTGCCTCATAGAACTACACGGTTTAGCACTAAAATTTTATCATGATTTCTATATATTGGTCAAAATCAAATGGCCAGTTATGGACATATTGGGTTTTTTTTGTTTGTTTTTGTACTAGCAGCCATACCCAGCAGCAACGCCATCCCTCGCCTTCCTGCAGCTGATCTTTATTAGTGTTTACTGCTCACTGGTATAAACTGTGTGACTCCAAATTGGATTAGGGGGTGATCTGGTTTCAATTAAAGCTGTGATAAATGAGCACTGTTTACATTTCCTCACACCCTCCCTTCTCCACACACACACATCAAATTATTCTGAAAATGAAATGCAAAATAAAATGAGGAAGGGTTCTGTTCTTCATTAATGGGTGATTATAAAGTTCTGGCACTCCCCTGCTGGGTGGAAAAGTAAAGCCTATAGCAGGGGCAAGAATGCTTAAGGTTGGGACGTTCTTAATTGCTATTAACTGTAGGTGAATTATTATATACACATTTTTACAAAGAGATGAATGAAGTGAGGACTTGGATGAGTTCTGTATGCCCTCGCGGAATCATAATGAAGGGAGAAAAACAAGTGGGCACAACTGTTCACATTGTAAAACCAGAGCCCAGTGGCCTACTCTCTTTTGATTCCCTTGCTCTTACTTTTAAAAAATAAGCTAAATTATAAGTGCCTTGTAAGTCAGCTTTAATTCCTCATTTTAAACCACCTACTCTTTTATAAAAATGCAGTAGAAGTGATAGAGATGCTCTCTATTTACTTTGATTTGTTTTAAAGATAGATTCTCAGCCCTGGGAGGAGAGGGAGAGAGGGGGCTCAGCACTCTGCTTAGACCCTGGGATCGCGTACACTGTTAGCATCTCAGGTCAGCTGTGTGGGGCAGTCATGCTCTCAGAAGCTCAGTTTCTTCATCTGTATAATGCAGGTGAGAGTGGTCCAATGGGTCTCACAGTTATTGGGCAAATTCGATGAGATTATGGATAAAAATGCTTGCATAGTGCCTGCACGGTGCTCAAAGGAGGGTTGCTTTTATCATCCCTATTCTTGGCAGTGAAGGAAGAAAGAAGAGGAAATCTGTGTCCTTCATTCCAGTTTCCCTTCTCTCAACACTGGCCATCTTGGGCTTAATTTAAAACTTTGTATTTGATCTAAAATTTGATTCTCAGTATTTTCTTTCTACACTACTTTCCCAAGTCCAAAATAAGAGGGAATATCAACTGGTTTTTTGTTAATCCCTATAATGATGAATGGGATATTTGTAAGGACATGTTGGTAAAAAGACATGTTTTTCTTCAAAGAGCTTATAAATGCTATTTAAGGATGGAGCTGTACTTTCTAATATGCCAGCCACCAGCCACATGTACCTGTTTAAATGTAAACCAATTAAAATTAAATAAAATTAAAAATTCAACTGCTCAGTTGCGCTAGGCACTTTTTGAGTGCTCAGTAACCACATGTGGCTGGTGGCTACGATACTGGACAGTGAAGATACAGTACATGTTCATCACCATTCTGTTGCATTCATGATAACTGGCCTTAACTGGAGTTGGAGAAACATAGAATAGAAAATAAAAGAGAGGGGGGCACAGTGTTGAAAGACCAAATAGGAAGGTAAAGAAGAGGAATTTCATCAATTTCATAAATTTGTATAGAACTAGTCCTGCATTTTGCCATAATAAAGCCACAAACACTGTAGAAAATTGCCAATATAAGTTATCTGTGGATTGTGTGGGAAGGAATACTCAATAAATATTTTTAAGCTGTTGAAAATTTTGCTTCATTTTGTAAACTTGTGTATTTTATTTTGCAGAATGAAATTTCATTCATTCATTATATTTATTGTCTCCCATGTACCATGTGCCAAGTGAGGGAGTGAGATATCTGGAGGAAGAGTGTTCCAGGGTTATGGGAAAGAAGTAGATCAAGACAGGAAGGACCAAGAATGTGGAGTGAGAAATGGACTGGAGAAAGAGGGTAGCATTAAATAAATTGGTCAGAGAAGGCAGTCTTAGTAAAGGGGCTCTGAGCAGGGTTTGAAGGAGGGGAGGGAGGGAGTGATGTGGTTACCTAGAGGAAGAGTGTCCACAAGGGCACAGGACCGTAAGCAAGGGTGTGCCTGGCATAGCCAAGGAACAGCAAAGGGCCAATGTGGTTGAGCAGAGTGAGTAAGGGAATGAATGTGGAAATGAGATCTGAAAGTTTACAGGGAAGGAGGGGCAGATTATATTTAGTTTTACAGGGTTTTGGTTTTTAGTCAGTGTGAAATAGGGAGTTATCAGAGGTTTTTAAAGTAAGACAGGCTGATCTAAATTACTGTATTAAAACGAGTCTTCTGTATCCAGAGTGGGCAGAGGATATCTTGGACCAGGCTGGTAGCATGTGTAGGGGAAAATAAATAACTTTTTCTCACCCATCACTACATTCATGGCTAAGGTCCCTATAACAAAAGGCAGATTCACAAGAGAAAAGCATACACATTTATTTAATTGAAGTTCTACCTGACACAGGAGCCTATATAAGAAAATGAAGACCCCAAGAAACAGGTAAACTTGTGTATTTTTGTGCTTAGATTTGATGAAGAGTGGACAGTTGCTGTGAAATGTGATTGGAGGACAAGAGTATGCTCTGAATCACAAACTGGGGGATTTTAGCAAGGTCTGTTTGTTCAGATTTGTCTCTGTATCTTTGTGTCTTCAGAGACACTATGGATTGAATGTTTGTGTCCCCTAAAATTCATGTTGAAATTTAATCCCAAATGCTACCATATTAAGAGGTGGGACCTATGGGTGCAGTGGCTTCTGCCTGTAATCCCAGCACTTTCGGAGGCTGAGGCAAGAGAATTGCTTAAGCCCAGGAGTTTGCGACCAGCTGTGGCAACACAGTGAGACCTCATCTCTATGAAAAAATACAAAGTTTACCCAGGCATAGTGGTGTATGCCTGTAGTCCCACCTATTTGAGAGGCTGAGATGGGAAGATTGCTTGAGCGTAGGAGGTTGAGCATTTTGTTTACAACCACTTAACCAGTCTCTAAAATGTTCCAAACTTTCCCTCATCCTCTGTTTTCTTCTGAGCCCTCCAAACTCCTCCAAGCTCTGACCATTAACCAGTTCCAAAGCCACTCCCACATTTTCTGGTATCTTTACAGCAATACCCCACTCTCAGTACCAATTTTCTGTGTTAGGCCATTCTTGCATTGCTATAAAGAAATACCTGAGACTGGTTAATTTATAAAGAAAAGAGGTTTGGTCATGGTTCTGCAGGCTGTATAGGAAGCATGGTGCTGGGAGCTGGTCAGCTTGTAGGGAGGCCTCAGGAAGCTTATAGTCATGGCAGGAGGTGAAAAGGGAAGAGGCATGTCACATGGTGAAAGCAGGAGCAAGTGAGAGAGAGAGAGAGAGCTGCGCAGGAGGTGCCATATGCTTTGAAATGATTGGATCTCATGAGAACTCACTCACTATCACAAAGACAGTGCCAAGCCATGAGGGATCTGCCCCATGACTCAAACACCTCTCACCAGGCTCTACCTTCAACATTGGAGATTACAATTCAACCTGAGATTTTGTGGGGACACACATCCAAACCATATTAGCCAGAAAACAAATTGACCTTAGACAATGTGGCAGAAGGGTTCCAATTATTCAAGACTGCTTTCTACTTCTTTTATGAGATGACCCCTTCTATGGTATGGGCACTGAAACTGAAGCAAACAGTGGCAGGATTGGTACTGTATAGAAACGTTTTTAGAGAAATGAAAAAGCAAAAAAGTCAGACAGAAATGACAATATACTTCCATGAAGTCATATCAAGTGTGCCCGCCTCTCCCACCTCCCCTTCCACCATCTCCATTTTTCATTTCTGCCACCACTGAGACAGCAAGACCAACCCCTCCTCTTCCTTCTCTCCTTAGCCTACTCAATGTGAAGATTACCAGAATAAAGATGGTTGACTTCCACTTAATGAATAGTATCTAAATATATTTTTCTTATGATTTTTTAGCTAACATTTTTATTTTCTCTCATTCACTTTACTGTTAATATTCGGATACATTATATGATACATATAACATTAAAATGTGTTAATTACTGTGTTTGTTACCAATAAGGCTTCTAGTCAACAGTAGGCTCTTAGTAAGGTTTTTGGGGGAGAACAATGTGAAAAATTTCCAAGTGGGTGGGAGTTGTGCTCTCCTAACCCCTGTGTTGTTCAAGTGTCCATTGGAAAATGCTAAAGTATTGCTTCTTCAGCTTAAAAGTTTTGAAAACAAATGGCTTTTCTTAGGAAGAAAGTCATTTGTCACATTTCTCCCCAGTGTCTTTTCAATTGTTAAAGAGATGATCCAGAAATCATTACTGGCATAAGCTATATCCTCCAGGGGCCTTCCCTCCTGCAGCAGGCATCTCTGAAACCTGTCCTAATAAAGAAGCTACATTACAAGGCTTTTGATTGGTGGTTTTTCCCCCAGCTACCCTACTGAAGGCAGTAATTATGTCTGCATTGTCTGATTAAATGCTGCTGGTGTATGCTGTTAGAGCTGGTTTCAGACAACTTTTAGAGAGCAGTCTTCTGTCCTCCTGGAATACATCATGAAGGTTGGGGCTGACCCCACAGCTCTCCCATGTGACTTGACACCTTCACTTGCAAGATAAGAGAAAAGAATGGTTCTGAGAACCCTTGGAAAGTGGGAGGACCCCTGCTGTTCTCTAAAAGGCATTCTAAGAAAAGACTTCACAGAAAATCAATTGTTATCACTTAAGACCTTTCCTTTAACTCACTATATTCCGTTGTACACTTATTTTTTTTCTTCCAGTGGGACAAAGCAATGTGTAAAAAATTGTACAATGTTCCTGTGGTGTCTTTGAAAGCAAGCTTATAAATTCTTAATATGCATTACTATAAGTCAAGAGTCTCAAAGAGAATAGGGTATCAATAAAAATTATCCACAGGGCAGATGATGTTTTTGAAGCAGGGTGAAAGGATAATGTTGGGACTGAATGATATGCATTCAGGAAAGATGACGCGAATTTAAAGAAAGGAAAGTGTGAGGTGAGACACAAAGATTCCCACCCCTACCCTGTGAAGTTCTTGAATAAGGCTTCCTGGACATTTCATGCTTTTGCTTCCCTGTGGCTTGAGAATTCCAGTTTCCAGAGGAATTAAGGGAAGATTGCTGCTGAGGACTAGGTCCTGTTGATTCATGGATTTGTTCCTTTTGCTCTGTCTGCCCCCAGTACTCCTTATTTTTTAAATCAAAGATTTTACATATACAGCCACTTTAACTCCAACTGCTATGTGGTTAACAGCATGGATTCTGGAAGCAAACTCTGTGATCTAACCCCAGGCCTAATACTTCCTAGGTCTATGAACTTAGGCAGATTGCATAATCTCTCTGAGCCCTCTTTTTTTTCACCTATATATTGGAGCACCGGTCATCTCTGTCTTGTGGGATGGCTGTGGCAGTGAATGTGGCCATACATATATGTTAGGCTGGGGGTCTGGCACATGAGAAGTGGTGAGAAATGTTAGCTACTATTATTATAGGATGAAAAGGTGTTATTCCTTCACTTACTGATCATAAGGGTTATGGCAGATACTCCTATAACAAAAGACAGGTTAACAAGAGAAAAGCATAACATGTATTTAATCCAAGTTTTATGTGACATGAGAGTCTTCAGATATGAAGACCCAAACACCTAGGAAAACTGTCTATTTTTATGGTTACATTTGATGAAGAATAGACAGCCATATAGAAATGTGATTGGACAAAAGCATAAACCAAAACAAAACCATACTAAGCTGCTCAGCTAACTGAGTAGACAGTTTGGTCAAAAACTTTCTAAAATACACCTGAAAAACTAGTCCAGGCCATGATGGGAAAGGGAGCATGGACGTACCTCATTATACCCTCCTTCTTCCTCTAACTTCTTTTGAATTCAGGCACAGCTAACCAGAATTCATTTTCAATACATGATTCCAACATGATTCTAGCACAGCATCACATGACAAAAAGCAGAGACTGCAATAAATCAAAGTATTTAACCCCAAAATATATTCCTTTGACATATTTTAAACAATGGCCCTGCAAAGCTGTCTCTTGTGGGGAAAAACTACATTCTGCAGAAAATTCCCCCTTCTCCAGGTCTTTACTTGATCCAGGAAAGATTTAGCTAAGAATCTAGCATTTTTTAAGGCCTGCTAAGAGACATGTAATATCTATTCTACATAATCAGAGCACTGGTCTCCACAACCCCATATTTTAACCCATACAGATGTTTCTTTCCTCTGAGTATAGAAAGGGCACATCTTGAATATCTTATGACCTGCTTCAGAGAAAAGCAGGGGAAACGTGAGAGTGCCTTTTCTGTTTTTGCTGTTTTTTCAAAGTCCAAGGTGCCATGTTTTCGAGTAGCATATCTTGAACCCTATCAAAGCCAAGTACCTTGTATAGGTTGTCCAGTGCCTTATTCCAAAATAAGACACATTAATTGATGTGATCTTCTAATATCTGTGAACTATAGAATGCTTGTTTTACATATAGTTTGTTCCCCAAAGTTATGCCTAATTTATAATAATAATGTTAGGGTTCAGAACACAATACCCAAAAGTATGGAACATTGGCATATTGAATATTTTGAATTAAAGGAGGTTTCAAGGCCTCAGAACTGAGATCTCTTTGACCTTCTCTTTCCCTCCTGTCTCTTGCCCCTTTTTCTCCACAAGGTAAGTCATAGAAAGCAGAATTCCTCTTCCAGAATGCGAGCCATGGAAACAAGAATCCCTCTCCCCGCAAGCAAGCTATAAGCCTCTCTCCTTTCTTCTCCCTTGAAGACCCTCATTCTAGGGGGTCTTGCCCCATCCCATACCCAGGAGGAAGAAATGCTACACCAAGAGAACAAGAAGACTCTAAACAGACAGTCCTTGTTTTCATCCTTGGTTTATTATTATTAGATCATACCTTTGTATCAGTGAAAAAGAGTCAAACTCGGTGGGGGGCAGTGGCGCACGCCTGTAATCCCACCACTCTGGGAAGCCGAGTCGTGTGGATCACGAGGTCAGGAGATTGAAACCATCCTGGCTAACACAGTGAAACCCCGTCTCTACTAAAAATACAAATACAAATACTAATACTAATACTAATACTACTACTAATAATAATAATAGCTGGGCATCATGGTGGGTGCCTGTAGTCCCAGCTACTCAGGAGGCTGAGGCAGAAGAATGGCGTGAACCCAGGAGGCGGAGCTTGCAGTGAGCTGAGATCACGCCACTCCAGCCTGGGCAACAAAGTGAGGCTCTGTCTCAAAAAAAAAAAAAAAAAAAGAGTCAAACTCTATAAAATATTTGGAGATAATAATTCTGAGTCAAGTGTGAGAACTATGACACATGACACCATCCTAGGAGGTCCTGAGAACATGTACCCAAGGTGGTTGGGTTACAGCTTGGTTTTATATGTTTTATGAATACATAAGACATTAGTCACTACATGTAAGGTATACACTAGTTCTGTCTGGAAAAGCAGGGCAACTGGAAGCAGGGGATTACAATTCATAGGTGAATTCAAAGATTTTCTGATTGGCAATTGGTTGGAAGAGTTAGGTTATTATCTAAAGACCTGGAATCAATAGAAAAGAGTGTCTGGATTGAGAAAAGAGATTGTAGAGATCAAAGTTCTTATATCTAGAATCGATGGTAAATGTCTCTTATCAGGCTTTAAAAGGTGGCAGATTCTTAGTTAAATCTCTGTTGGATTAGGAAAGTATTTAGAAAGGAGATTCCTCAAAAGCAATTGCAACAAAACCAAAATTGACAAGTGGAACCTAATTAAACTAAAAATTTTCTGTGTAGCAAAAGAAACTTATCAACAGAGTAAATAGACAAGCTATGGAATGGGAGACAATATCTGCAAACCATTTATCTAACAAAAGAATATATATCCAGAATATATAAGGAACTTAAATCAACAAGAAAAAAAAACCTCATTTAAGGTGGGCAAAGGACATGAACAGACACTTCTCAAAAGAAGATACATGAGTGACAAAAAACTTGAAAAATTGCTCCACATCACTAATCATCAAAGTAACACAAATAAAACTGTAATGAGACACTGTCTCATACCTATCAGAATGGCTCTTTTGAAAAAGTCAAAAAATGCAGATATTGGTGAGGTTACAGAGAAAATGGAAGGGTTATACATTGTTGTTGGGAATATAAATTAATTCAGCTATTATGGAAAGCAATTTGGGGTTCCTTAAATAACTAAAAATAGAGCTACCTTTTAAATCAGCAATCCATTCACTGGTTATACACCCCAAGAGGAAAATAAATCATACCTAAAACACACACGCACTCATATGTTCATTGTAGCACTACCACAATAGCAAAGACATGGAATCAACCTAGGTATCCATAAATCGAGGACTGGATGAAGAAAATGTGGTACATACACACCATGGAATACTACACAGCCTTAAAAATTATATTATGTCCTTTGTAGCAACATGGGTGCAGCTGGAGGCCATTAACCTAAGTGAATTAATGCAGAAACACAAATCCAATGGATATGGTTTCGTTGTGTTCCTACCCAAATCTCATCTTGAGTTGTAGTTGCCATAATCTCCATGTGTCATGGGAAGGACCCAGTAGAAACTAATTTAATCATGAGGCGGTTACCCTCATGCTGTTTTCATGATAGTGAGTGAGTTCTCACAAGATCTGATGATTTTATAAGGGGTTTTACCCACTTTTGCTCAGCACTTCTCTTCCTGCCTCCATGTGAAGAAGGACACATTTGCTTCCTTCTGCCATGATTTTAAGTTTCCTCAGGCCTCCCCAGCCATGCTGAAGTGTGAGTCAATTAAGCCTCTTTCATTTATAAATTACCCAGTCTTGGGTATGTCTTTATTAGCAGCTTGAGAACAGGTCAATACACAAATACTGCATGTTCTCACTTATAACTGGGAGCTAAATCTGGGTACACATACACATAAGATGGTAAAAATAGACACTGGGGACTCCAAAAGGAGAGAGGAAGAGGGGAAAGGGCTGGAAAACTTCCTTTTAGATACTATGTTCCCTAGCTGGAGATGGGGATCAATAGAAGCCCAAACCTCAGCATCACACAGTATGCCCTTGTAACAAACCTGCACGTGTACCCCCTGAATCTATAATAAAAAATGCATGCTTTAAAAAAGAAATAAACAAAAATAGCAGAATATTAACATAATAAATCAGCAATTCCCAACATATGCATATACCATACAATATAGCTGTCAGTTGGATCTAAAAAGCATGCCCTCTACAGAGTGTAGGTGAGGGAGAATTGTATGTCTACCCATGTAGAATATGGACCTCTCTTCTTGCTGCTGTGTAAAAGCGCTTTCTAGGGCTGTTATGAGTATTCACAGGTTAATGCATAAAAGCCTTGGCTGAGTGTATAGCCTGTGTTAGCCATTATTGTTAATATTCTTGCTATTGGACATTTTTGGCTGATTATAAATGGTTCTTTCAAGGGACATCAGCTGCATAGAGTCAAGAAACACTGGAATCAGCATATTGGTATTAGGTCATAGTCTTCACCCAAAATCTCCCACAGGAAGTTGGGTTTGAAGATTTCATAAAATCTGTACCTACCTCTAGACTCCCAGAATGTTGGGTCTTGGAGAAATCTGAGAACATTAACAGCTTATCCTCCTCTTTTGTAGAGAAGGAAACCCAGGCTCCCAGAGGTAAAGTTGTTTAAGATCCCACAGCATAAGCACATCCAATTCAGTCCTAAAACATGAGGAATTTGTTAAAATATGTCCATTAACATATTTGCTTGGACTATCTAGGGACCTTCCTTGTTGCTGTTCAGTATTTGAGCAGAAAGTCTACAATATGGCGCGCACGCCTGCTGGCTCACAGTGTAACCCCAGCACTTTGGGAGGATGAGGCTGGCAGATCACTTGAGTTCAGGAGTTTGAAACCAGCCTGGCCAATATGATAAAACCCCGTTTCTCCTGAAAATACAAAAAAAAAAAAAAAAATAGCTAGGTGTGGTCATTGCCACCTGTAGTCCCAGCTACTCTGGAGGCTAAGGCAGGATAATTTCTTGAAGCTGGGAGGCGGAGGTTGTAGTGAGCCAAGATCATACTACTGCAGTTAAGCCTGAGAGACAGAGACAAAAATGAAAACAAAAAGTTTGTAATATGGTACACTGAAATAAAACAAGGCAGATTCTTAAGGCTTTGGCTGGACCACATTGGACACGAGAGAGAAAGACTCTTCAATCCTATTCGCTCCTACACAAAGTGAGCAGGTTGGGACTCAGTAGTATTTTCATTTTTTGAGGTCTTAGATTTAATTATTTAATCCATTTTGATTGATGTTTGTATATAGTGACGGATAGGGGTCTAGTTTCATTTTTCTGCCTATGGGTATCCAGCTTCCTCAGCACCATTTATTGAAGGGACTGTCATTTTCCCATTGCATTTACACGATATCTGATATGGTTTGGATCTGTGTTCCTGCCCAAATCTCACGTCAAATTGTAATCCCCAGTGTATGAGTGGGACGTAGTATAGTAAGAGGTGATTGGATCATGAGGGCCAAGTTCTCATGAATGATTTAGCACCATCTCCCTTGGTAATACTGTATAGTCAGTGAATTCTCAGAAGATCTGGTTGCTTAAAAGTATGTGGCACCTTGCCCCTCTCTCTCAGTTGTGTTCCTGCCATGTAAGGTGTCTGCTCCCACTTTGCACTCCACCGTGAGTAGAAATTCCCTAAGGCCTTTCCAGAAGCTGACACTGCCATGCTTCCTGTAATGCCTGAAGATTGTAAGTGAATTAAATCTCTTTTCTTTATAAGATACCCAGAGTCAGATATTTCCTTAGAGCAGTGCAATAATGCACTAATACAATACTTTCATCAAAAATGAGTTCACTATAGCTCTGTGGATTTGTTTCTGCGTTCTCTATTCTGTTCCATTAGTCTGTATGTTTTTATTCCAGTGCCATGCTGTGTTGCTATTTCAGGCCTGTAGTGCAATTTGAAGTCAGGTAATATGATTTTTCCAGTACTGTTAGTTTTGTTTAGGATAGCTTTGGCTATTATTGGTCTTTTGTTGTTCCATATAAATTTTAGGATATTTTTTTTTTTTTTCTTCTATTTCTGTGAAGGATAACATTGATATTTTAATAGGAATTGCATTGAAACTATAGATTGCTTTGGGTAGTACAGATGTTTTAACAATATTGATTCTTCCAGTCCATGAACATGAAAAGATATTTCATGTTCATACATTTCATGTTCTTTCTGTTCTCTTCAATTTCTTTCAGTAGTGTTTTATAGCTTTCACTATAGAGATCTTTCACTTCTTTTGTTAATTTCTAGGTATTTCATTTTATTTGTGGCTATTGTAAATGGGATTATTTTTTAGATATCTTTTTCAGATTGTTCACTGTGGACATATAGAAATGCTACCAATTTTTGTATGTGGATTTTGTATCCTGCAACGTTATTGTATTTATCAGTTCTGATAATTTTTGGTGGCATCTTTAGATTTTTTCCAAATATAAGATTATATCACCTGCAAACAAGAATAATTTGATTTCTTCCTTTCCAGTTTGGATACAGCTTACACCCTTCTATTGTCTAATTGCTGTGGATAGGATGTCCAGTGCTATGTTGAATGTCAGTGGTGAAAATGGGCATACTTATCTTTGTTGTGTTCCAGATTTTACAGGAAAGGTTTTCAATGTTTCTTCATTCAGTGTGATACTATCTGTGAGTCTGTTAACTATAGCTTTTAAACTGTTGAGACATGTTCCTTCTATACCAAACTTTTTGAAGGTATTTATCATGAAGGGATGTTGAACTTTATCAAATGCTTTTTCAGGATCAGTTGAAATTATCAACTGATTTTTGTCCTTCATTCTGTTGATATGATATATCAGATTGATTCATTTGCATATGTTACATCCCAGGGATATAGCCCACTTAGTCATGATGAATGATCTTTTTAAGTGTTGTTGAAATCAGTTTGCTAGAATTTTGTTGAGGCAATGTTCATCAGAGATAATGGACTGTTTCACTTTGTTTCATTTTGTTTTGTTGTTGCTGTTGTTGTATCTTTCTCTAGTTTTGGTATCAGAGTAATACTTGACTCATAGAACAAGTTTGGAAGTATTCTTTCCTCTTCTATTTTTCAGAATAGTTTGACTATTAGTAGTAGTAGATTGGTATTAGTTCTTCTTTAGATGTTTGGCAGAATTCAGCAGTGAAGCCATTGGGGCCTGAACTTTTCTTTACTGGGAGACTTTTTACTATGGCTTCAATCTCATTACTTATTCTTAGTCTGGTCAGAGTTTAGATTTATTCATGGTTCAATCTTAGTAGACTGTGTGTATCTAAGAATTTGTCAATTTCTTCTAGATTTCCCAATTTATTGACATGTAGTTGATCATAGTAGACTCTAATGTCCCTTTGAATTTCTGTGGTGTCAGTTGTAAAGTCTCCTCTTTCATCTCAGATTTTACTTACTTGGATCTTCTCTGTTATTTTCTTAGCCTGGTTAAAAGTTTGTCTACTTAATTTTTCAAATAAAAAACATTTTCTCTGTCATTGATCTTTTGTAATTTTTAGAATTTTATTTATTTCTGCTCTGATCTTTATTTGCTTTTCTACTAATTTTGGGTTTGGTTTGCTATTGCTTTTCTTGTGCTTTAAGATGTATTGTTCGATTACTTATTTGAAGTTTTTCCTCTTTTTGATATAGGCACTAACAGCTATAAACTTCCCTCTTAGTGCTGATGCTTTTACTGTGTACCATATCTTTTGGCATGTTGTGTTTCCATTTTCACTTGTTTCGATAAATTTTTCAGTACCTATCATAACTTCTTCATTGAACCACTAGTCTTTCAGGAACATATTGCTTACTTCCCATGTATTTGTATAGTTTCCAAAACTCCTTTTTTAATTGATTTACAGTTTTATTCCATTGTGGTAGGCAAGATGCTTGATATTATTTCCATTTTTGGAATGTTTTAAGACTTGCTAGTGGCCATACACATGGTCTGTCTTTGAGAATGATCTGTGTGCCAAGGCAAAGATTGTGTATTCGGCATCCATGTTATGAAAGGCTTTCTAAATCGCTATTAGAGCTGTGTGGTCTATAGTGCAGATTAAATTTGATGGGTTTTTTTTTTGTGATTTGCTTTAATGCGACCCCCAGAGCAAATGCCAGAGAAAAGGCAAGTAGGCAAGGCAAAAAAAAACTTTACAAGCCAATGTGAAGGAGGGAGGGAGGTTCACCGGTCTCCGGCGGTGGCCGACGAAGTCGCTCCGGCCTTCTCAGGGGAGGTTCCTAGGTCCGCACAGGAGCAGGGGCCAAGGAAGTTCCCACCGGCGTTCTGGGAGGAGGTTCCTGGGTCCCGCCTAGGAGGAGGGGCCAAGGAAGTTCGCACCGCAGTTCTCCGACGAGGTTCCTGGGTCCCGCCTACTAGGAGGGGCCAAGGAAGTTCGCACCCTGCGCCCAGCGGAGAGGCTTTTATGTCTTGCGCCCGGGAGTGGGCGGGCAGTGGGCGGGACATAGGCGGGTCAGGGGCGGGGCTGTAGGCGTGGCTAGGCGGGTTCCGGTTCTTCTCCATCAGAGGTCGGGTTGCGCTTGCGCAGTCCACCCGTGTCTTTCTGGGGCGCGGGAAAGTTGACGGTGAAGAACCGGGAACTGCGCCATCTTGCCTCCGTTTGTCCAAACATTTTGTTGTTGATGATTTACTGTCTAGAAGATCTGCCCAATGGTGAATGTGGGATGTTGAAGTCAAGCTACTATTTTATTGGAGCCTACACCTCTCTTTAGCTCTAATAATTGCTTTATGTATCTGGGTGCTCCACTGTTAGGTGAATATATATTTACAATTGTTCTATCCTCTTGCAGAATTGACCACTTTATCATCATATTTTCACCTTCTTTGTTTCTTCTTATAGTTTTTGTCTTGAAATCTATTTTGTCAGATATATGTGTAGTGACTCCTGGTCTTTTTTGTTTCTATTGGCATGGAATATATTTTTTCATCCCTTTCTTTTCAGTCTTTGTGTATCATTATAGGTGAGGCGCGTTTCTTGTAGAAAAAAAGATCATTGAGTCTTATTTTTAAAAATCCATTCAAACACTCTAGTCTTTTGATTGGAATGTGTAGTTCATTTACATTCAGTGTTGTTATTGATAAGTAAGGACTTACTCCTGCCACTTTGTAATTGGTTTTGTGGTTTTCTCTTCCTTCTTTCCTTTCTGTATTTATTTTAGTGAAAGTGATTTTCTCTGGTGATATGATTTAGTTTCTTGCTGTTGAGTTTTTGTACATCCATTGTGTGTATATATATATTTGTTTGGTTTGAGGTTACCATGAGGCTTCCAAATACTATCTTACAACCTATTATTCTAAGGTGGAAACAACTTAACACTGTTTTCATAAACAGTGTTGATGAAAAAGAAAGTTAATAAGACTCGATGCCTTTAATTAATCCTATGGCCTTTTAACTGTTTGTTGTTACTACTTATATCTTATCCCTCAGTTCGAACTTCTGACCTCAGATGATCACCTGCCTCAACCTCCCAATGTGCTGGAATTACAGGCATGAGCCACCATGCTTGGCTGTGAAAGTTCAAGGTCCCACAAACTTGCTACCTTTCTTCAGACTCCAAAACATACATTGGCCAAGCCCTCTTGAATATTATGCTCACTGCAGAATGATGTAACTTTTAGTTGATCTGTTATAGCAATAAACTCTCTTCTTTTCCAGGTCATCTGCATCTGTACATTGTTTAAGCTCTTAGGTTTAGGCATCCCAGATTTCATGCCTTTGAATAGGCATCTCCTGTAGTGTTACAAGTGAACGATACCAGCCCCATGGGCCTCTTTAGTGTCTATATTTGGGTCCATAGAGTTGATTGCCACATGAGAATCTGGAGTATCATCTAGGTCCTCATTATGATGATGAGTTCATGGAGCACACTTGTCAGATGTTCAGGAAATATAGAGATAGACCCTTATAAGGTCCTGAAAACATCAAGATGATTAATATGACTTTCATAGGGCAAAGTGCCCCTGATATCAATAAAAAGTTCCAAAAGATAGAAGGGGCTTTGGGATGAATGCCCGTCAATTGATTGATATGGTATTGAAGGTTTATAACAGCAGATAAATCAAGGAAGTTAAAAACCTGTGACAGGCAATAATACTTCCAGCCACAGCAGGAGGAAATCCAAAAGAAAAGGGACTCCAAAAATGGAGAGAAAGAATAGAAAAGGATCAATGTACTTGCTGTTGGAAATGGTACATTGGAACAAAGGTTTTCCAAAATTAAGCCAGAGTGAACCAAAATCACTGATGGCAGTTAAGCCTGGAAATAAATTTGAGAAAGATTGAAGGCCCCCATAGCTCCAATGCTATCTGATATTGAAATCTCCCCACAGGAGCCCCACAGTGCAGAAACAAAAAGTGGATTTCTTAGTCAACATTGGCACTACTTATTCAGTTGTTAACACTCCAATAACTGGATTTTCCAATACTTCTGTTAATGTGTTTGGGAGAGGCAGAAAACTGACATTGTAATGGTTCTGGTTTCCCTCTATTGTAAAGTGGGCAATGACTTCATAACTCATACATTCCTTTATGTGCCAGTGTTCTCAGTCCCTTTACCTGGCAGAGACCTCTTAGGTAAACTGCAAGTTAAATTGTCTGTAATCCTGAGAAACACCAGATATGTCTCCCAAGTGCCCCTGGAATATGGTTTTCAGCTGCACACACTCCTAATAGTCTCAGAGGCTTCCAACTCTAAAACAGGACCTATTCCACAGGAAATCCTTGGCAAGGTAAGGTCAGAGATTTGGGCTTCACATCAGTCCAGGAAGGCCATTAGCATGGACCCAGTAAAAATTAAACTTAAGGAAGGAGCCCAGCCAGACCAGGAGAAATAATACCCCTTAAAAAGAGAAACATTAGAAGGTATTCAACCAGTTTTGGTACAGTTCTTTTAGTATGGCCTGTTAGTACCCTGTCAGTCTCCTTGCAACACTCCAATTTTGCTGATGAAAAAGCCTCACTTGCATGCATTTTGATTTGTACAAGATTTAAGGGCAATTAATTACATTGTGGAAGACATACATCCCACTGTAGTTCACCCACATACTGTGTTTATTTCCTCTCTGGGAGAAATAAATGAATGGTTTACAGTACTGGATTTAAGGGATGCTTTCTTTTTCCTACCTATACATATAGAAAGTCAATGACTGTATGTCTTTGAATGGACAGATCCTGAAGTCACAACACAGTTTCAGTGTTATTGGATTGTGTTCCCACATGGGTTTAAAAACTTTCCAACTATATTCAGAGAAGCTTTGGCTCAAGCCTCAAGAAGTTCACAATTGGAAATGGGGTGTTGTTACAATACGTGGATAATTTACTAATATCTAGCCCCTCTGAATAGGGATGTCAAATTAATACCATTAAAACTCCAATAACCCAGCAACTTGTAGGTATGAGGCTTGAAGTAAAAGGGCTCAAATATGCAAAAAACTGTCGGGGTACTTAGGGTTTCTCTTGCAGAAGGGAATCAGAGACTTGATGTTGAAAAGGTGAAACACAGTTGCCTCCATCACCATACCCTCTATTAGAAGACAGCTGACAGGATTTTTGGGTATGGCAGGGTTTTGTCAGATTTAGATTGCTAACTATGGACTACTAGCAAAGCCATTATATGAGCTCTTAAAAGAGACTGACAATGATCTCATCAACTGGGAAGTGAAACACCAGCACACGTTCAAACAACTCATTGTACATTAATTTCTGCCCCAGTCTTGTGGCTTCCAAATCTTCACAAGCCCTTTCAAATGTATGATCAGTACATATGTACTGGAATTACTAGAAGCAATAAAGCCTCCATAGGCAGTTGCTGTAATGCATTGTCTTGGCCATCAATGCAGCGAAAGGGAGTTGCCTTTGCAGACCACACTGCCTGACACTTACCCAACATTAGCATTGAAATTCAGACACCTCTAATTCCTCAAATAGATTTAACAGCCTTTAGGCCCCAATATGGTCCTCAGATGAGATGAGAGATTGGGTCTGGCACTTGGGGTCCTTACAAAAAAAGTTAGGAGAAATATTATAGTCAGTAGCTTTCTCTCTCTCTCTCTCCTCTCTCTCTCTCTCTCTCTCTCTCTCTCTCTCCTCTCTCTCTCTCATTCTCTCTCTTTCTTCTTTCTTTCTCGAGTCTTTCTCTGTCACCAGACTGGAGTACAGTGGCATGATCTTGGCTCACTGCAATCTCAACCTCCCAGCTTCAAACCATTCCCCTGCTTCAGCCTCCAAAGTAGCTGGGACTACAGGCGTGCAACACCATACCTGGATTTTTTGTATTTTAGTAGAGATGAGGTTTCACCATGCTGGCCAGGATGGTCTCGATCTCCTGACCTCATGATCTGCCCGCCTTGGCCTCCAAAAGTGCCGGGATTACAGGCATGAGCCACTGTGCCTGGCACAGTTGCTTACTTTTCTAAGCAGCTGGAGACTGTGCCCAAACGCTGCCCCCTTTGCTTAAGGGTGGTCTCTGCCACCTGCTTCCTGTTAAAGGAAGCTGAGAAGCTAACTTTATGACAGCATGTCACAGTCTATATGCCTCACCAGGTGCTAGTGCCACTGGAACAAAAGGGAGTCTGCTAGCTAACAGTGGGCAGGTTGACCCTACAGTGAAATTACAAACCACCAGAGCCCTGAAACCAACTGCTTTACTTCCTGCTATCAAAGAACCAAAATAACCTATGCATAATTGTTTAGAAGTAATTGATCAAGTGTTTTCCAGCCATCCTGATTTAAAGAATTGTACTTTGCTCATAGATGGGAGCAGTGTTGTAACCAACAGAAGAAGAAATTCTGTATATGCTGTGGTGACCTCTTGAGAGGTAATAGAGGCAAGGACTTTAGGTAGGAACCTCTGCACAGAAAGCAGAGGAAATCACCTTATGAGAGCCCTGCAGTTGTCCCAAGATAAAAATCACCAACTCTAAATATACATTCATGATAGCCCATGCTCATGGGGCCATTTGGAAGGAGAGGGGACTACTGAAAGCTGTCAATACTGAAATTAAATATGCCACATATGTACTGGAATTACTAGAAGCAATAAAGCCTCCATAGGCAGTTGCTGTAATGCATTGTCTTGGCCATCAATGCAGCGAAAGGGAGTTGCCTTTGCAGACCACACTGCCTGACACTTACCCAACATTAGCATTGAAATTCAGACACCTCTAATTCCTCAAATAGATTTAACAGCCTTTAGGCCCCAATATGGTCCTCAGATGAGAAAACTGCAGAAAGCAAGGGATTCACTTAATAAGCAAAGATGGAAAGTAAATAATGAGGACCTAATTTGGATACTGACTCATCCTGTCCATCTATATTAAAGTATATCCATGATGGCATGCACTGTGGATGAGACTCTTCTGTAGCCTTCATATAGAGGTATTAGAGAGCGAAAGGGCTAACAGCTACTTTGGAAAATACAGTCCAGCACTGTTATTTGTGTGCTAGATATGAACCTAACAATCACAGTTGAAGACAACCCAGGTATCAACACAGAGGAAAATACTCACTGGAAAACTAACAAATAGATTTTCCTCAAATGCCACCTGCCCATGGATGATACAAATACCTCTTAATTCTTGTAGACACCTTCTCTGGCTGGTGGGGTGCACGGAATCAGCAAATGAAGTAATTAAAGTTTTCCTAAAGGAAATCGAGCCACTGCACTCCAGCCTGGGCTTGGGTGACAGAGTGAGACCCTGTCTGAAAATAAATATAATAAAGTACCATCTATGGTATTCTGTGATAGCAGCAGAAACCAGACTATGACAGAAAATTGATATGGATAAGTGGGACCATTGCTATAACAATATCTGAAAATGTGGAAGCAGCTTTGGAACTAGGTATTTCAAACTCCTGACCTCAGGTGATCCACCCAACTTGACCTCCCAAAGTGCTGGAACTACAGGGGTTAGCCACCAAGACTGGTCTGGATAGAGTGCTTTAATCACACTAAAAGTAACAGATTGGGTGTATGTAGTCTAGGGTACATGTGCAGAGAATTAAGGCCAACATGGCACATGTATACATGTGTAACAAACCTGCACATTGTGCACATGTACCCTAGAACTTAATAAAAAAATTTTTAAAAACCAAACATTTTGGTCGTGACCACTTAAGTAATATCTAAGAAGATTCTGACTTTCTGTAGCCTTCTTCAGATCCCTCATTACAATCACCCTTAATGCTACATTCACAGCAATATAGATTTTTCTAGCCTGCTACCCTGTTACCCTGAATTCTTATAGCTTCTGCCCATTACCTAGTTCTAAACCATTCTGGCCAACATGAGGAAACTCCATCTCTACTAAAAATAGAAACATTAGATGGTCATGGTGGTACACACGTGTATTACCAGCTACTCTGCTCAGGAGGCTGGGATGGGAGAACTGCTTGAACCTGGGAAGTGGAAGTTGCAGTAAGCTGAGATCATGCTACTGCATTCCAAACTGGCTGAGAGAGCAAGACTCTGTCTAACTAACTAACTAACTAACTAACTAACTAACTAACTAACTAAGACTATCCAGTCATCCAGTAGTTTTAGTTTTTGGTTCTTTAGACTAAAGCTATTCCAAGTTTTGGGTTCTCATTTTATCTTGTACATTCCTCTCTGAGCAGTCTTTTGTTTTGTTTAACCCCCTTTGAATAGTGGACCTTAAATGAATACATATTTCAAGTATGGCTCCTCCATTTTTGATTAGAAGACAATGAGTATCCGTCTTGGTCTGGTCTTGGACACCCTTTAACCATCCCAAGGCTAGTTTGGCTTTTATTTTATTTCATCATGTGGTTCTCTTGACTCATGCCCAAGTGCCATCAACTAAAACTCCCAAATATTTTCCCATATGTTGCTACTAATACATATTCTTCATTCACTACTTGAGATTTTTTTTCTTTTTTAGACTAAGTTCAAAATTTGTCATTTTCTCTGTTAAAGTTTACCTCATTAAATTTATACCATCAGTTCAGTCATTTAAAATCTTTATGGATTTAGGAGCATTATCTGGCTTAGCCTTCCATTTAAAGCTGTATATGGCCTAAAAACTCTGTTATGCCATGTGGATTCATATCCAACTCATTGATTAATATGTTAAATAAATATATGACTTTTCATGTGGTGTGCACAAGCAGATAAAATCATCCCTGCTTCTGAAGTGAGGGAATCAGGATTCAGAGAGGTTTGCATTTCTGCTCAAAATCACATTATTAATAGGTGTGGAAAAGAGGGAATCTAAACTCATGCTTTCTGCTTTTCTATTACACTAAGATATCCATCACTGGACACTTGGATAAGGAGGAATCAGTAGAAGAGCAAGTAAAATGCAAGCCATGTGAGAATGATTAAAATGTTAAGTTCTGATAGTAACTGTTGGAAAAATAGCATGATGTATGACTTCCTTAGTTTCCCTTCTACTATGGTGCATTTTTTTCTCCGTATCACAAGTACCTATATTAATCTCAGAAAGTTGTTTCGTAAGTGGTCTTCTTGAACTACACAGATACAAACCACACATATTCTACAAGACACCAGAAAACTGATGGGAAGAGCCTCTGATATAGTTTGCCTCCGTGTCTCCTCATTCAAATATCATCTTAAATTATAACCACTATGAGTGGAGGGAAGGACATGGTGAGAGATGATTAGATTATAGGGGCAATTGCCCCCATGCTGTTCTCATGATAGAGAGGGAGTCATCACAATATGTTATGATTTAAAAGTGTTTGGTAGGTGGGTGCCTAAGATGGCCGAATAGGAACAGGTCCGGCCTCCAGCTCCCAGCATGAGTGACACAGAAGATGGGTGATTTCTGCATTTTTAACTGAGGTACTGGGTTCATCTCACTGGGGTGTGTTGGACAGTCAGGGCTGGTCAGTGGGTGCGGCACAACCAGTGAGAGGTGAAGTGGGACGAGGCATCACCTCACCTGGGAAGCACAAGGGGAAAGGGAATTCCTTTTCCTAGCCAAGGGAAACTGAGACACACAGCACCTGGAAAATTGGGTAACTCCCACCCTAATACTGCACTTTACTAAGGGTTGTACAAATGGCACACCAGGAGATTATATCCAGTGCCCAACATGGAGGGTCCCATGCCCACAGAGCCTCCCTCATTGCTTGCATGGTAATCTGAGATCTAACGGCAAGGGAGCAGTGAGGCAGGGGAGGAGCACCCACCATTGCTGAGGCTTAAGTAGATAAACAAAGCTGCTGGGAAACTAGAACTAGGTAGAGACCACCACAGCTCAAGGAGGCCTGCCTGCCTCTGTGGACACCACCTCTGGGGACAGGGAATAGCTAAACAAAAAGCAGCAGAAACCTCTGAAGATGTAAATGTCCCTGTCTGACAGCTTTGAAGAGAGTAGTGGTTCTCCCAGCATGGAGGTTAAGATCTGATAATGGACAGACTGCCTGCTCAAGTGGGTCCCCGACCCCTGAGTAGCCTAACTGGGAGATATTCCCCACTAGGTGCATACTGACACCTCACACCTCACACGACTGAGTACACCTCTGAGAGCAAGAATCAGACAGCAACACTTGCTGTTCAGCAATATCCTATCTTCTGCAGCCTCTGCTGCTGACACCCAGGTAAACAGGATCTGGAGTGAACCTCAAGCAAACTCCAATAGACCTGCAGCTAAGCGTCCTCACTGTTAGAAGGAAAACTAACAAACAAAAAGGACACCCACAACAAAACCCCATCAGTGCATCACCATCACCAGAGACCAAAGGCAGATAAAACCACAATGATGGGGAAAAAGCAGTGCAGAAAAGCTGGAAATTGACAAAATCAGAGCACATCTCCCACTCCAAAGGACGCAGCTCATCGCCAGCAATGTAACAAAGCTGGACAGGGAATGACTTTGATGAACTGAGAGAAGAAGGCTTCAGTCAATCAAACTTCTCAGAGCTAAAGGAGGAACTATGTCCCCAGCACAAAGAAACCATAAACCTTGAAAAAAGAATAGAATTATGGATAACTAGAATAATCAATGCAGAGAAGAGCATAAATGAACTGATAGAGATGAAAACCATGACATGAGAACTATGTGACAAATGCACAAGTTTCAGTAACCAACTCCATCAACTGGAAGAAAGAATGTCAGTGATTGAAGATCAAATGAATGAAATGAAGCAAGAAGAGAAGTTTAGAGAAAAAAGAACAGAAAGAAATGAATAAAGCCTCCAAGAAATATGGGATTATGAGAAAATACCAAATCTACATCCAATTGCTGTGCCTGAAAGTGATGGGGAGAATGGAACCAAGTTGGACAACACTCTGCATGATATTATCCAGGAGAACTTCCTCAACCTAGCAAGGCAGGACAACATGCAAATTCAGGAAATACAGAGAACACCACAAAGATACTCCTTAAGAAGAGAAACTCCAAGAAACATAATTGTCAGATTCATCAAAGTTAAAATGGAGGAAAAAATGTTAAGGGCAGCCAGAGAGAAAGGGTAGTTTATCCACAAAGAGAAACCCATCAGACTAACAGCAGATTTCTTGGCAGAAACTCCACAAGTCAGAAGGAGGGGGACAATATTCAACATTCTTAAAGAACAGAATTTTCAACCCAGAATTTCATATCCAGCCAATGTTAGGAACCTCCGATGTCTCCCAGTAGGAGGGGTGAGTTTCTTATGCCTCAGATACCTGCTGGGATGTGGCAGGGAATCCTTGTTTCAGGGCAGTAGGGTTCCACTAGAGGAGAGGATGCTCTCTTACAGGACTTTAATATGCCTGGGCTCCTGGGACTGTCCCTAGGACACCTTCTGAAAGACCATGCATGTGGCCTCTGACTCCATCATTGTACAGTCATTGGAAGTTCTTGCCTCCCATTCTTCCTCTCTCCAACAAATACTCTATGAGCACCTCTCCCTACCCCCATGGAGAGGACCCTCCTCTCCACACCTGACTCATGATTATTCAGTGAATACTTAGTATGTTCCAGTCCTGATGCAAGACTGGGGACACAAAGTGAGTTCAATACAATTTATTCAATGCTTCTTGTCTATGGATGCAAACATCTTTTCCACCCCCAGTCTGTCTCTCTGTTCCATGATTATTCCCTTGTCATATCTTTTGCTGGGTGTTTTCTTGACCTAGAATGCCCTTTCCTCTCAGCTCCAGTTTTGCAAAGCCTACACTAAATTCTGAGGCATGCAAGAGTTCCTTTTTCATGCAACTTCACCTGTTTTTTTTTTTTTTTTTTTCATTTTCTCCCAATTTCTGTGTCACATCTGTTCTGTGTAATTTAGCACATAATTTTAAATGGACTTATTTTGTCTAGTGACTATTTTGGATGTGTAAACTAGTCTGATCTCCTTAACAAAAACGTAAATTATTCAAGGGTTAGAGCCCTATTTTACAATTATTCTGAATCTCTTCTCAACTTTGCATTCCCACTCTAGCACTCAGTGGAAAACTGAATGCATGATAAATGTCCAATAACTACTGTTGTTATTGTTAGAGTAATTCCAATGAAGACAATGCACTGCTCCTTAGAGTCTGTCAGTAGGAATGGAGGTGGGTACATGATTTGAGGGTGAGTAACCTGTCTGTAGCCCAAGTTTCTGGTCATATAGAGCAGCTTTGTCTCTGAAGTAGCCCCTGAATATAATATAAGCAAAGATACCAAAAATTCACAACTAAAAGGTAGAGAAAAATTTGTACAAAGAGTAGATCTCATTCATTTTCTTTAAGATCATGGGAAGTTTCTCCTCCACAAAAAGTTCTAAGCATCATCAAACATGATCTTCATGTGATCTTTGACAAATTACTTAACATTCTGAGCTTCCTCATCTTTCATTAACTACAAAATGGGAATAATAGCACCTAAATGACAGAGTTGTTGAGGGTATTCAATTACATCATGCATGTAAACCATTTAGCCCAAGGTCCAGAAAAGAGTAGCCACTAAATTATTAATTGCTATTGTAGTTATTGTCATTGTTATTGTTGTCTTTTTAAACTAATATTTTCCAAAGTCCGATAAAAGGATTATTAAGTGGTAGACAAGATAGTTTGAGCTGCTGCATTGACTGAAATTAAATAACTTTTAATGTATGCTAGGAAAAATATTTAATCATGTTTGCAATTTCATGGGTATTATTTGCATTTAATTATTTACTGCTGCATAGCAAACAATCTGTAAACTTAGTGGCTTTAAATATTTATTTATTTATTTACTTTTTGATCTGGGCCAGGTTCAGCCAGGTAGTTCTGCTGTTCTTCACTCCCACATCTTGCCATAGCTGGAACACTTGGGGCTAACTGGGACTCTCTGCTTCAGTGCCATCTCTCCAGCAAGGCAACTGAACTATTTTACACTGTGGCTTAGGGGTCCAAAAAAAAATCATTCACAGAGGACAAGTTCCATCATGCAAGTGCTTATCAAGTCTCTGCTTGAATCTTACTGTAAATGTCCCATTGGCCAAAGCAAGTCACATACTCAAGCTCAGAGTCAGCATCTGGGGATGGCACAAGACTGTGAATAGTAGGAGATGTGGTTCATTGGGGGTCACCAGTGTAGCAATTTACCATAGCCATAATTTACCCAGGGTTTCATAGCTATTAAGTATTGAGGCTGGAATCTGAGGCACTCTGCTTCAGAATCTGTGAACATGCAGCTCTCCTCAAATAGTGTTTCAGTGATCTATTCTCAAATCAGGGACTTAAAATAGCACATATTGTATTATGCTCATTGATTTTGTAAGCTATGAATTCAGATAGCTCATAGCAAATATTGTTCATCTTTACTTCACAGTGTCTAGGACTTCAGCTGAGATGACTTAAATTTCTGAGAGTTTGCTGAGATAGTTCAACTGGAGTCATATGTGTGGGGTCTTGGTTCTCACTGTCTGGTGGGTTCCTCAGTTCTCCTCCACGTGACCCTCCCACATCATCCCTAGCACCTGGGATTTTTCACCACATCGTAGTCTTGAGTATTCAGATTTCTTACATAGTGGCTGGCTTCTCTTTAGAGAACAAGGTTGAAAGCTGTCAAGCCTCTTAAAAGGACCATATTCTATAGGTCAAAAAATGTCACGTCACAAGGTCAACCTAGAGTCACAGAAAGGAGAAATGAACTCTACCTCTTGATGAGAGAAATGACATGAATCTTCACAGAGGGAAAGAATTGATGATGACCATATTTGGAGACTTTCTATGACAGTATTAAGTATACCCCTGCTTAAGTTTTAAAATAATACTAATTTAAGGCTTTTTTACGACTTTATTTTTTAAAGAATTATTAGATTCAGAGAAAAACAGAGAAAAAGGTACAAGGATTTCTCATATATTCTCTGTCTCCATACACACATAGCCTCTATCAGCATCCTGAACAAGTGGTACATTTATTACATTTGCTGAAGCTACACTGACACATCATTATTATTCAAAGACCAGAGTTTACATTAGAATTCACCACTGGTGTGCATTTTATGGGATTAGATAAATGTAAAATAACATGTATCCACTATTACAGTATCATAGAGAGTAGTTTCACTGCCCGAAAAATCCTCTGTGCTCCTCCTAGTCATCACTGTCTCCCTACTAAGCCCTGGACACCACTGATCTTTTTACTATCTCCATAGTTTGCTTTCTCCAGATTGACATATACTTGGATTCATACAATATGGAACTTTTGTCTTCTTTCACTTAGGAACATGCATTTACATTTCCTCCATGTCTTCTCATGGTCTGCTAGATCACTTATTTTTGGGCTGAATAATATTCCATTATCTGGATGCACAGTTTATCTATTCACCTACTGAAAGACATCTTGATTGCTTCTACGTTTTGGCAATTGTGAATAAAGCTGCTACAAACATTTGAAGGTTTGGAATTGGTGAAATAATTTTAGGGCTGCTTTTTTTTCCATCTCAAGTCTTTCTGAGTGAATTGTAAAGGAGGTTCCAAGAACACAATGTAGGAACAGCTCCAGTCTACAGCTCCCAGAATGAGTAATGCAGAAGATGGGTGATTTCTGCATTTCCAACTGAGGTACCAGGTTCATGACACTGGGGCTTGTCAGACAGTGGGTGCAGGAGAGTGGGTGCAACCCACCAAGTGAGAGCTGAAGCAGGGTGAGGAATCGCATCACCCAGGAAGTGCAAGGGGTAAGGGAATTCCCTTTTCTAGCCAAGGGAAGCTGTGACAGATGACACCTGGAAATCAAGTCACTCCCACTGTAATACTGCACTCTTCCAATGGTCTTAACAAATGGCACACTAGGAGATTATATCCTGTGCCTGGCTCAGAGGGTCCCATGCCCACAGACCCTCGCTCATGGCTAGTATAGTAGCCTGAGATCAAACTGCAAGGTGGCAGTGAGGCTGGGGGAGGGACACCCGCCATTGCTGAGACTTGAGTAGGTGAACAAAGTGACCAGGAAGCTCGAACTGGGTGGAGCTCACCACAGCTCAAGGAGGCCTGCTTGCCTCTGTAGACTCCACCTCTGGGGGAAGGGCATAGCTAAACAAAAGGCAGTGGAAACTTCTGCAGACTGAAATGTCCCTGTCTGGTAGCTTTGAAGAGAGTAGTGGTTCTTCCAGCATGGAATTTGAGATCTGAGAATGGACAGACTGCCTCCTCAAGTGGGTCCCTGACCAGCAAGTAGCTTAACTGGGAGGCATCTCCCAGTAGGGGCCAACTGACACCTCACAGGGCCAGATGCCCCTCTGAGATAAAGTTTCCAGAGGAATGATCAGGCAGCAACATTTGCTGTTCTGCAATATTCACTGTTCTGCAGCCTCTGCTGGTGATACCCAGGCAAACAGGATCTGGAGTAGACCTTCAGCAAACTCCAACAGACTCACAGCTGAGGGTCCAGACTGTTAGAAGGAAAACTAACAAACAGAAAAGACATTGACACCAAAACTCCATCTATACATCACCATTTTCAAAGACAAAAGGTAGATAAAACCACAAAGACGGGGAGAAACCAGAGCAGAAAAGCTGAAAATTCTAAAATCAGAGTGCCTCTTCTCCTCTGAAGGAACACAGTTCCTCACCAGGAAAGGAATAAAGCTGGACAGAGAAAGACTTTGATGATTTGAGAGAAGTCTTCAGACGATCACACTTCTTTGAGCTAAAGAAGGAAGTTTGAACCCATCACAAATAAGCTAAAAACCTTGAAAAAAGATTAAACGAATGGCTAACTAGAATAACCAGTGTAGAGAAGCCCTTAAATGACCTGATGGAGTGAAAACCATGACATCAAGCTTCAGTAGGCAATTCAATCAACTGGAAGAAAGGGAATCAGTCACTGAAGATCAAATGAATGAAATGAAGCAAGAAGAGAAGTTTAGAGAAAAAAGAGTAAAAAGGAATAAAGACTCTCAGAACTCTGTGACTATGTGAAAAAACCAAATCTATGCCTGATTGCTGTACCTGAAAGTGATGGGGTGAATGTTCCCAAGTAGGAAAACACTCTTTAGGATGTTATCCAAGAGAACTTCCCCAACCTAGCAAGGCAGGCCAACATCCAGATTCAGGAAATACAGAGAATGCCACAAAGATACTCCTCGAGAACAGCAACTCCAAGACATATATTGTCAGATTCACCAAAGTTGAAATGATGGAAAAAATGTTAAGGGCAGCCAGAGAAAAATGTCAGTTTACCTACAAAGGGAAGCCCATCAGACTAAAAGTGGATCTCATGGCAGAAACTCTACAAGCCAGAAGAGAGTGGGGGCCAATATTCAACATGTTTAAAGAAAATAATTTTCAACCCAGAATTTCATATCCAGCCAAACGAAGCTTCACAAATGAAGGAGACATAAAATCCTTTACAGACAAGCAAAAGATGAGAGATTTTGTCATCACCAGGCCTGCCCTACAAGAGATCCTGAAGGAAGCACTAAACATGGAAAAGAAAAAACCTGTATCAGCCTGCAAAAATGTGCCAAAAACCTGCAAAAATATGCCAAAATGTTAAGACCATCGATGCTAAGAAGAAACTGCAACAACTAACAAGCAAAACAACCATCTAACAACATAATGACAGGATCAAATTCACACATAATGATATAAACCTTAAATATAAGTGGACTAAATGCCCCAATTAAAAGTCACAGACTGGCAAATTGGATAAAGAGACAGATCCATCAGTGTGCTGTGTTCAGGAGACCCATCTAATGTGCAGAGACACACATAGGCTCAAAATAAAGGGATAGAGGAAGATCTACCAAGCAAACGGCAAACAAAAAAAGCAGAGGTTGCAATCCTAGTCTCTGATAAAACAGACTTTAAACCAACAAAGATCAAAAGAGACAAAGAAGGCCATCACATAATGGTAAATGGATCAATTCAACAAGTGGAGCTAACTATCCTAAATATATATGCTCCTAATAGAGGAGCACCCAGATTCATAAAACAAGTACTTAGAGAGCTATAAGGAGACTTTGACTACCACACAATAATAATGCAAGACTTTAACACTCTACTGTCAACATTAGACAGATAAATGAGATAGAAAGTTAACAAAAATATCCAGGAATTGAACTTAGCTCTGCACCAAGCAGACCTAACAGACATCTTCAGAACTCTCCACCCCAAATCAAGAGAATATACATTCTTCTCAGCACCACACCACACTTATTTCAAAATTGACCCCATAGTTGTAAGTAAATCACTCCTCAGCAAATGTAAAAAGCAGAAATCATAAGAAACTGTCTCTCAGACCACATTACAATCAAACTAGAACTCAGGATTAAGAAACTCATTCAAAACTGTTTAACTGCAGGGAAACTGAACAAAATCAACTAGAACTCAGGATTAAGAACTCATTCAAAACTGTTTAACTGCAGGGAAACTGAACAAAATCAAACTAGAACTCAGGATTAAGAAACTCATTCAAAACTGTTTAACTGCAGGGAAACTGAACAACCTCTTTCTGAATGACTACTAGGTACATAACAAAATGAAGGCAGAAAAAAGATGCTGTTTGAAACCAATGAGAACAAAGACACAATATACTGCAATCTCTGGGATACACTGAAAGCAGTATGTAGAGAGAAATTTATAGCACTAACTGCCCACAAAAGAAAGCAGGAAATATCTAAAATTGACACCCTAACATCACAATTAAAAGAGCTAGAGAAGCAAGAGCAAAATTAAATAAGATCAGAACAGAACTGAAGGACACAGAGACGTAAAAAACCTTTCAACAAATTAATGAATCCAGGAGCTGGTTTTTTGAAAAGATCAGCAAAATTGATAGACCACTAGCAAGACTAATGAAGAAGAAAAGAGAGAAGAATCAAATAGACATAATAAAAAATAATAAAGTGGTTATCACCGTTGATACCACAGAAATACAAACTACCCACAGAGAATATTATAAACACCTCCGTGCAAATAAACTAGAAAGTCTAGAAGAAATGGATAAATTCCTGGACATATACAGAAGACTAAACCAGAAAGACGTTGAATCACTGAATAGACCAATAACAGGCTCTGAAATTATGACAATAATTAATAGCCTACCAGTCAAAAAAAGTCTAGGACCTGATGGATTCACACCTGAATTCTACCAGAGGTACAAGGAGGAGCTGGTACCATTACTTTTGAAACTATTCCAACCGATAGAAAAAGAGAGATTCCTCCCTAACTCATTTTATGAGACCAGCATCATCCTGATATCAAAGCCTGGCAGAGACACATATACAAAAAGAGAATTTTAGACCAACATCCCTGATGAATATCGATGCAAAAATCTTCAATAAAATACTTGCAAATTGAATCTGGCAGCACATCAAAAAGCTTATCCACCGTGATCAAGTGGGCTTCATCCCTAGGATGCAAGACTGGTTCAACATATACAAATCAACAAATGTAACCCAGCATATAAACAGAACCCAGACAAAAACCAAATGATTATCTCAATAGATGAAGAAAACGCCTTCGACAAAATTCAACAGCCTTTCATGTTAAAAACTCTTAATAAATTAGGTATTTATGGGACATACCTATAAAAAATAAGAGCTATTTATGACAAATGCAGAGCTAATATCATACTGGATGGGCAAAAACTGGAAGCATTCTCTTTGAAAACTGGCACAAGATAGGGATGACCTCTCTCACCACACCTCCTCAACATGATGTTGGAAGTTCTGTCCTAGGCAATGAGGCAGGAGAAAGAAATAAAGGGTATCCAATTAGGAAAAGAGGAAGTCAAATTGTCCCTCTTTGCAGACAATATGATTGTATATTTAGAAAACACCATAGTCTCCGCCCAAAATCTCGTTAAGCTGATAAGCAACTTCAGCAAAATCACAGGATACAAAAATCAATGTGCAAAAATCACAAGCACTTTTATACACCAATTACAGAAAACAGAGCCAAATCATTAGTGAAATCCCATTCACAATTGCTTCAAAGAGAAGAAAATACCTAGGAATCCAACTTACAAGGGATGTGAAGGACCTCTTCAAGGAGAACTACAAACCACAGCTCAGTGAAATGAAAGAGGACACAAACAAATGGAAGAACATACCATGCTCAACGATAGGAAGAATGAATATCATGAAAATGGCCATACTGTTCAAGGTAATTTATAGATTCATTGCCATCCCCATCAAGCTACCAATGAGTGTCTTCACAGAATTGGAAAAAAGCTACTTTAAAGTTCATATGGAACCGAAAAAGAGCCCACATTGCCAAGACAATCCTAAGCCAAAAGAACAAAGCTGGAGGCATCACACTACCTGACTTCAAACTATACTACAAGGCTACAGTAACCAAAACAACATGGTACTGGTACCAAAACACATAGAGACCATTGGAACAGAACAGAACCCTCAGGAATAATACCACACATCTACAACCATCTGAGTTTTGACAAACCTGCCAAAAACAAGAGATGGGGAAAGGATTCCCTATTTAATAAATGGTGCCGGGAAAACTGGCTAGTCATACGTAGAAAGCTGAAACTGGATCCCTTCCTTACACCTTATGCAAAAGTTAATTCAAGATGGATTAGAGACTTACACATTAGACCTAAAATTGTAAAAATCCTAGAAAAAACCTAGGCATACTATTCAGGACATGGGCATGGGCAAGGATTTCATGTCTAAAACACCAAAAGCAATGGCAACAAAAGCCAAAATTGACAAAAGGGATCTAATTAAACTAAAGAGTTTCTGCACATCAAAATAAACTACCATCAGAGTGAATAGGCAATCTACAGAATAGGATAAAAATTTTGCAATCTACCCATCTGACAAAGAGCTAATATCCAGAATGTACAAAGAACTTAAACAAATTTACAATACAAAAATCAAACAACACCATCAAAAAGTGGGCAAAGGACATAAACAGACACTTCGCAAAAGAAGATATTTATGCAGCCAACAGACACATGAAAAAATGCTCATCGTCACTCACCATCAGAGAAATGCAAATCAAAACCACAATGAGATACCATCTCACACCAGTTAAAATGGTGATCATTAAAGAGTCAGGAAACAACAGGTGCTGGAGAGGATGTGGAAAAATAGGAACACTTTTGCACTGTTGGTGGGAGTGTTATATAGTTCAACCATTGGGGAAGACAGTGTGGCAATTCCTCAAGGATCTAGACCTAGAAATACCATTTGAACCGGCCATTCCATTGCTGGGTATACACCCAAAGGATTATAAATCATGCTACTGTAAAGACACATGCACAATGTATGTTTATTATGGCAGTATTAACAATAGCAATGATTTGGAACCAACCCAAATACCCATCAATGATAGACTGGATTAAGAAAATGTGGCACATATGCACCATGGAATACTACGCAGCCATTAAAAAGGATGCGTTCATGTCATTTGTAGGGACATGGATGAAGCTGGAAGCCATCATTCTAAGCAAACTATCACAAGGACAGAAAACCAAATGACTCATGTTCTCACTCATAGGCGGGAACTGAACACCGAAAACACTTGGACACAGGAAGGGGAACATCACACACTGGGGCCTGTCATGGGATGGGATATTGGGGAGGGATAGCATTAGGAAATATACCTAATGTAAATGATGAATTAATGGATGCAGCACACCAACATGCCACATGTATACATATGTAACAAACCTGCACATTGTGTACATGTACTCTAGAACTTAAACTATAATAATAGTAATAAAAAAAGAAACTCTTGGGAAAAAAATAGCATCCAAAATATTTTAATAGAATTTCCTGAAGAAATGCTTCTAACACTCTAACTACCTGCAAGACAGCTTAAGTCACACAGTTCCCTTAAACCTCAGTAAGGTACTTGCTTCATGTTCTCAAGTTATTTTGGCTGCTGAGCTCTGCACAGTTAAATAAAACTTGATGCTAGAAGAGGTTTCATTATGTATGTGAACGTATTTTCTTCAGGTAATCAGTGAACGGCAGACTAGAAGTTAGTCAGAGGCTGGAATAATAAAGTCAAAGCTAATTCAGTCCCTCACAGGTCAAGGTTGTGACCATAGCTGTAGCATTTGTCAGACTAACATATGCATAGCACTTCTGTGAGTGTGTTTCCTGCACAGAAAATCACACCTTAAAATAAGTGGGCATTGATTTATCTCACTTCAATCTGTTTATCTTAGGTTGTTTAACTGGGGTAAAGCAGAGATGTTGGTTTTCCTGCCTGGCCAGTAACTCTTCCACACTTTTCTCTTCTAGAGCATTTCCATAGCACATGTCAGGATCATACTTGTTATTACATCCTTATTACTTACCACTGATAAGTGGAATTTATTTTTATTTATTCATTTTTGAGATGGAGGCTCACTTTGTCTCCAGGCTGGAGTGTAGTATCATGATCTCAGCTCACTGCAGTCTCTGCCTCCTGGGTTCAAATGATTTCTCTGCCTCAGCCTCCTGAATAGCTGGGACTACAGGTGAGTGCCACCATGTCTGGCTAACTTTTGTATTATTATTATTTTTTTACTAGAGATGGGGTTTTCCATGTTGACCAGGCTTATCTTGAACTCCTGGCTTTAAGTGAGCTGCCTGTCTTGGCCTCCCAATTGCTAGGATTACAGACATGAGCCACCAGGCCTGACTGATATGTTGAAATTTCATATTACTTTTTTTCTCTTATGTGAACACGCCAAAATACCAGAATCTTTGTTTAAGGATCTTTATCTTCTCAGGAAGATAAATTGATTTTACAGTTCAAGTCTTTATCCAGTTTTTCATAATTTTTCTCATTTTTGATGCACGTTATATAGAGATGATAGATTTTATTGTGATTCTGCTGGACTGTCAAAATGATCTTAAATTTAGTAATTCCTTTATTCCGAAGTTGTTTAAATATATATTTATTTAATAAACAATGCAAGAGTATGCAGAATAACAATAATGCTTTCTCAGGAATTACACACGATTAATTTTTTTCCAGTGAATGCCAACTAGATCTAAAATCGCCTAGTGATCAATGGTATGCCTGTGTCATCATCTTAATTGCCAAATCTTGAAAACCTAGCAAAGAAAAATGATGTCTGTAATTTCTAATTATAAACATGTAAAGTGGGGTGACTTTGAAAGCTAAATTTCCACTTAAGAGATGCATGGCCGGGCGCGGTAGCTCAAGCCTGTAATCCCAGCACTTTGGGAGGTCGAGACGGGCAGATCACGAGGTCAGGAGATCGAGACCATCCTGGCTAACACGGTGAAACCCCGTCTCTACTAAAAAATACAAAAACTAGCCGGGTGAGGTGGCGGGCGCCTGTAGTCCCAGCTACTCGGGAGGCTGAGGCAGGAGAATGGCCTAAACCCGGGAGGCGGAGCTTGCAGTGAGCTGAGATCCGGCCACTGCACTCCAGTCCGGGCGACAGAGCGAGACTCCACCTCAAAAAAAAAAAAAAAAAAAAAAAGAGATGCAAATAAACAATCACATCATCTTCACAATACCAGTCATTTGTTCCCAAAGATTGTAGGTTCTTCCTAACTGTAAGAAACAGTTAAGTAAAAGAGAATCAGACATCAGTTTTTATAGTCAGTATAGATGAGAAATCATACCACATCAATTTTAGTAAATATAATTTTATTACTTTGAGAATATTTTACTGCTTTTTAAAAAATGATGGCCAAAAGATCCTTGTTTAATATTTAGAAACGTATGAAGCCAAAAGTGAGAATACCCTGTAATTTCTCTTCCCCCATCTGTACCTCAGAGATAACCACTTTAAACTCTTCAGCAAATTTATTTTTCATCCTTTTGCTCACTTGAAAAGATGAGTTGTGCCTTCTTCCTTGTTGATTTCTGAGAGCTCATTATATGTAATATTTAACTGCATGAGATTTGCAGATGAGAGTGAAACTGAATGCTGTGAATAATAAAAAATCATGTGTAAATACGAATAGGAATAAACTCTCTACTAAGCACAATGTTTTGTGGAAGATGCTTTATATGTGTTACTTTTATAGAGCAGTTTGCCCTCATTGTTAGGGAATACCACTTCCAAAGACCGGACACAGTGATTACATTTTGTCAACATCTTGGCTTGACTGGGGACAATAATGTTTAGAACTGGAATCTATTCCCCAGCACTTATTGCCTGGATGGTTATACTTTACAAAATGCATGTTTCCCTGTCAAGGTGTTGGAGGATAAGTCCCATCTTTTATACTGCACATAGTAACTGCCTTCCAAAGAGTACAGTATGGACAGGAGGATAATGTAACTTTTCAGTGGGGAAACGTGTCCAAAAGGATTTCTGTGATGTAATCAAAGTTAGTATTAGTAGTGTTGAGTCATGCTCACAGTACACAGCCTGGATATGATGTGATCAGAATGGCACTTTACTTCTGTGGTCTCTCTCCCCAAAACTTATAACCACAGTCTAACCATGAGAAAAACACACTGGACAAACACACTTTGGGAGACATTGTACAAAATATCTGATTAATACTCCTCAAAACTGTTAAAACAGATTATCAAAAACAAGGAAAATCTGTGAAAGTGTCACAGCCTAGAAGAGCCTAAGGAAACATGACTACTAAGTATACATAATATTGTATCCTGGAGGAAATTGTGGGGAAGAGAAAAGGCATAGCTAAAGTTGAAGGAAAAAAATAATGGGTGGAGTTTCATTAATAATAATGCATCATTATTGGCTTATTTAGTTGGGACAAGTATACCATAAATTGTAAGATTTTAATAACAGGTGAATCTGGATGTGTTAACGCTGTGCTATCCTTGCAAATTTTTTTTTTTTTTTTTTTTTTTTTTTGAGGCAGAGTCTCGCTCTGTCGCCCGGACTGGAGTGCAGTGGCCAGATCTCAGCTCACTGCAAGCTCCGCCTCCCGGGTTTCCGCCATTCTCCTGCCTCAGCCTCCCGAGTAGCTGGGACTACAGGCGCCCGCCACCTCGCCCGGCTAGTTTTTGTATTTTAGTAGAGACGGGGTTTCACCGTATTAGCCAGGATGGTCTCGATCTCCCGACCTTGTGATCCGCCCGTCTCGGCCTCCCAAAGTGCTGGGATTACAGGCTTGAGCCACCGCGCCCGGCCTATCCTTGCAATTTTTATTTAAATCTTAAACTATCCCAAAATAAGTGCTACAAAAAAGGAATGGTAAATATTTGAATTGACCCATTTCCCCAATGAAGCCATAAACCAGTTGTGACTATGACACCTTTCAATGCTCACCCTGACCTTTATTAATTTAGGAGCAAGAGCAACAAAACAAAATATAAGTTTGGAATGATTTCTAGGGAGACTGAGTTTAAGGTTAGTAGTCATTGTGGCTGTATGCCCAGACCATTGAAAATACTAAGCTGGTAGGGATCATAAAGCTGACTCAATTGAACCATTTCATTTTGAATACAAAGAAATTGAAGCCAGAAAGAAGAAGGCATTCACCTGGGGTATTGTGGACATAGAACTGGAACTGATGTTTTCTGGGTTCTAGTTCAGGGTTCATTCTCCTTCCTCATCGTTGTTTCTGAACCTTTCTGCTCAATACAAAAGCTTCCTTTTACTTTCCTCCTGTTTTATCCAAAGAGTGATGGGGGTGCCACATATGCTAAACATTGTTTTTTAAAAATAGAGAAAAATAAATTAAATTTGGGATTAAGTAGAAATGGGTCTGAATACTAGCACTTTTTTGGTTTCTGAGTCTGTTTTCATCACCTACAAAAATGACTCCAATAATTCCTGTTCTCAGGATTCAGTGAGATTCTGTACATAAAACCAAGTATAGAGCCTGGCCACCCAGGACCTGCAATAATTTAAAGTTTCCTTTCATAAAAATACATGTTTGTATACTAATGGCAGTGACAAGATGTCATGGGCCCTTAAATAGCATGTATGAATTAGGTGATATCTATATTCATGGACGCTTTTTCTAAGCAGGGATCTTCCATAGACCCAGTTACTTCTTCAGGTCTTCCTCCTCACCACAGTGTTCTCTGTTATAGCCAAGACTAATGACTAGGGACATACTGCACATTTACATGGCTAATTACTGCATGAGATTCAAGAGACAGCCTCCTCCTGCATGGGGAATAGGAGACAGCAGTTTGACTAAACACATCACTATTATGATTATTTTTTAGATCACAGACTGGAAGGAACACAATTTGAAGCCTTGGAATGTTCAGCTTGGTCTGTAGTTATTATATTGATATGAATTTGTCTCTTTTTCTCACAGTTGATAGAAAACTGAGATCTGTGTTTCAGATGGCAATTAATAAGGATAATATATGTTCTTCATTTGCATTTTAGAGGAAAAAGCAGAGTGTGCATTCTATGAGTGATCTTGCCACCTGCCTTTGATGTCAGCCCCAATCACTCTTACCTATCATAGAGGTAGACAAAGAAATGTGGCAACACAAATTACTATTGCACAGTTTATCAATGTTAAAATATTTTTTAAATTTAATGAATTGGCAGTTTTCATTATGGAACTCTTTAGGAGAACATTTCAGACATTGCAGAAAGCTCTTGTGAACTGTTCTAAAGGGTAATTTCCTCAGGCTCTTCCATTCTGTAGATCCCCAAAACACTTGTCTAGACTGAATATCTAATATGAGCATAGGCTAAGTTTTGCTGCAATAACAAATAACTTCCAAAGCTTGGTGACTTCAAACAACAAAGGCCTATTTTTCAGTCGTACTACATGTGCAATGCAGGATCCAGGTTGAGAAAGAACCCGCCATCTGGAAAATTGTCAATCACTCTGGCAGAGGAAAGGAAACTTCTGTGGGTCTTGAGCCAACAATTGGTGCCCCAGATCAGAAATGACATGTCATCTTCATTTACAACTTATTTACTAGAATAAATCAATAATCCCACCTAACCACTAGGGGAACCAAGAATTTCAGAGAGAAAACCAGGATGTCAGTGAGCTGGTCTGTTGATATCAGTTGACATGACCATTTATTAATATTTGCTCATGAATTTATTCAATATATGTTTGAATATCTTCATGCTGAGCACTGGGTATATAGAAATGAGGAAGCAGGCATGATTCTTGCTTTTAGGGAGCTTACTTACCATTTGCAGGTAAATGACCATTTAAAAGAACAATGACAGTGACAAGATATAAGTGTTCTGAAAGGAAAGAACAAGGTGCTTCAGCATCAGCAAAGCAAGCAGTTTTCATGGTGAGATAATCAGAACCATGAGTATTTGTTTGAGTTAAAGAATCCAGAATCAACATGAGGATAGCAAAGCAGGGGCCTCTGTTTATTCCTTCATTCTCTTCCATGTGCAGATTTGCCCCATTCCTGAATGAAGCCCAAGAGAAGTGTTTAGCTAGCCCCTGCCAAGCTTTGGCCTAAAATGCCTTGGGCACATCCCTGGAGGTTGTATGGACACTTGACTACATGGGCACACTAGCTCATGCTCACAAGATTCTCTGTAGCATGAAGGACTGGTGTTCCTGACACAGAGGCTTGACAGGGCAGCCAGTGTGCAGGCCTTTCTGGATTTTCACACTGTAGCAGACAAGAGCCCAGGGTCACTTCAGTGAATCTCCATGGCATTATGGATGGAGGCAGCAGTGAGGTGCAACTGTGTAGCATGGTGGCTAAGGTACAAGCTCTGTAGTCAGCCAGTCCTGGATTCAAGCCCGGGTTCTGCCATTTACTTAACTGTGTGACTTTGAGTAAATTATGAAGCTTGCTCATAGGTAAAATGTGGATGATGATTCTCATGATTTTCATGGGAATTGGCTGAGATGATGCATATACTTCAGCACTTAGCACCTATTGAGCACTCATTACCATCTGGCTGTAGAAGTATCACTAGGAGAAGAAGAGGATAGTTAGTGGATGCTAGACAAGGAAACAAGCATGTAATAGATGGTTGTTCTTGAGATGTGCAGGACAGTGAGGAAGAACCATGCGAGACAGAAGTACAGGCTCCAAAAAGGAAGTAGTGATTTCTGAGGAGGTGATCATGGAAGGCATTTTGCTTGAGGTACCAGGGAACCTGGGCCTTGAAGGGTGGGTAGGCATTTGTTAGGCAGGAAAGAAGGGAAGAAGCAAACCACATATAGGATGAGGCAGGCCTTGAAGCCTAAGTTAATGTGATCTCATCTTATTGGGTAAACAATGGGGAGCCACTGAAGGATTTTGAGTTGGAGAGTGACCTGATTGCTGAGATCAAAGAAGGAAGTGGGGCAGAAAGTCACAGGGAAATGGGACCAATTGGCATGTATTCAAGTAGAGGAGATACAATTTGCAACAGAGGCATTTAGAACACTTACTGTGGGCCTGGCGATGTCTTAAGCCTTTGTTTGCATTAACTTAATAAATCTTCATAGTAATTCCGCTGAACAGGTAATCTTATTATTCCCAAGTTAGATATGATAGAAAGTGGTTAAGTGACTTGCCTAAAATCACACAATGAGAAAGTCTAGGTCCAGGATTCAAATCTAGACAGGCTGGCCCTGAGCCCATGCTCTCCTCTGTGAGCTGCCTGCAGTTTTATGGGCATTGGAAAAGGACAGAGTGAAATGCGATATACAGAGGTTGGGAGATATTCCTTCTCCAAGGAGGACTGATAGGAATAGTAATTTAAAATTCATCTTGGTATATAGGAGAACCCTGGTTCTCTGAAACATTGAAGAAAGAGATACTATGAGTAGAAGAAGGCAGTATAGGATGAGTGCAGTTGAAGGACCTCCTGGGAATCAGTTTAGATGTTCTAACTCAAGGAAGATCTGAGAGGGAGGTGGCAGAAGGGTAATGCTTATTGGAAATTTGTTTTAAAAAGGGGGCTCTTGAAACAGAGTCCCTGATCATATAACTTAACAAAAGTTTTGTTTTGCTAGGGTAGGCACTTTCTGGGAAGGCAGTACAGCTGCAAATAAACTGGCTACCCAATTCCAAGCTCTGTCATTTTGTAGCTATGTGACTTTGGGCATGTCACTTAACTTCTCTGTGTCTCAGTTTTCTTATTTGGAAAATGAAGCTACTTATCTCACAGGGTTGTTGTGAGGATTGAACCTGCTAGTTTATGAAGATAACTTAGGGCTCAGGATATTTAGCCCTATGCAAGTGGTAGCTATAATTATGGTTGTTGTTATTTTTTCTCCAATGCCAGAAATGTTTTTAACAGCTTTACTGAAGTATAAGTGGCATATAAAGAACTACAGACATTTAATGTGCACAATTTGATGAATTTTAATATATGCAAACACCCATGATACCATCAATGTAATCAAAATAATAGTCACTTCCATCACCTCCCAAAGTTTTCTTGTGTCCCTTTGTTTTTGGTGTGTGTGTGTGTGTCTCTGTGTGTGTGTTTTCATGTGTTAAGAACATTTTACATGAGATCTTCCCTCTTATCAAATTTTGAAGTGTCTATTACTGTATTGCAGATTATAGGTACTATGTTGTGCATAGAACTTAATCATTGAGCAGAACTAAATTTTATACTCATTGAGCAACATCTCTCCACTTCCCCAAACTCCAGTCCCTGGAAACCATTATTGTATTCTATGCTTCTGTGAGTTTGTTATAGATAGCTCATATAAGTGGAATCATTGCCAGGAATCCTGACAGTGGAGGATAGAAGGGAATAGCCACAGCTGGTGGCCAAGGGCTCTCAGGGTGAGCCCCACAGCCTGAATACTAGAGCTTCTATGATGCTTCAGGTCGCAGGTGTTCAAACAATGACTACCATTGGTCATGCACTTTCTTCTTTTTCTGGTGACAAATTCCAGAATCACTGGGAAAGCCTTTTGATTCTAATTCCTATCATGAGATAAGATGTGTTCAGTAGCATGCTTATTAACAAGATACCGGCAGGGCGCGGTGGCTCAAGCCTGTAAGCACTTTGGGAGGCCGAGACGGGCGGAGGTCAGGAGATCGAGACCATCCTGGCTAACATGGTGAAACCCCGTCTCTACTAAAAATACAAAAAAAAACCTAGCCGGGCGACGTGGCGGGCGCCTGTAGTCCCAGCTACTCGGGAGGCTGAGGCAGGAGAATGGCGTGAACCCGGAGGTGGAGCTTGCAGTGAGCTGAGATCCGGCCACTGCACTCCAGCCTGGGCGGCGGTGCGAAACTCCGCCTCAAAAAAAAAAAAAAAAAAAAAAAAAAAGATACCAGCCCTAGGAGAAACATGAAGGCTTTAAAAAAAAAGTCAGAAACACTAACAAAAGAACTTGGGTAATCTGTGCTTCAAAACACAGATACCACCATCCCCTTATCAAGGTTTCCCTTGGTTTAAAAGCCTTCTCCTCAAATTTCCAGTTTCAGGGCAGACCTTCTCTCTTACTTGGTCTTACTATATGCCGTCGTCTCACCCTTATTCCAGGGGCATTAGAGTTTCTAGTCACTAATAAAACTGAAATTATTGGAACAGGTGACTTACAAGCAAGCCTTTTGTGAGAGGGTGAAATCATTGTTAAGATGGCAACACTCCCTAAACTGATCTACAGACTCAAGGCAATCCCTATCACAATCCCATTTGGCTTCCTTATCAAAATTTAGATGATAATCCTAAATTTATGTGGAATGGCAAGGGACCCCCAAATAAACAAAATAATCCTGAAAAACAAGAACAATGTTGGAAGACTCACACTTTCTGATTTGATTGGATTTGATCTGATTTTGAGATGGAATCTCACTCTGTCACCCAAGCTGGAGTGCAGTGGTGCGATCTCAGCTCACTTCAATCTCCACCTCCTGGGATCAAGCAATTTTCCATCCTCAGCCTCCCAAGTAGCTGGGATTACAGGAGGGAACCGCCACATCCACTGTAAAAATACATCCACTGTATTTTTAGTAGAGGCGTTGTTTCCCCATGTTAGCCAGGTGGTTTTGAGCTGGTGACCTCAAGTGATCCACCCACCTAGGCCTCCCAAAGGGCTGTAATTGCAGGCCTATCATGCCTGTCCCACACTTTCTGATTTTAAAACTTACTACTAAGCAACACTAATCAAGATAGTGTGATACTGGCATAGTATAAACTTAAGGTCACCTGGATAGCCATATGCAAGTGAATGGATTTGGAGTTTTACCTCTTATTAATATGAAAATTGACTCAAAATGGATCAGAGGCTTACATGTGAGATCCCAAATGTAGAGCTTTTAGAAGAAAACCCAGTGGTAAATCTTCTTGACCTTGAATTTGGCAAGTAATTCCTTGATATAACATTAAAAGCACAAGCAACAAAAGAAAATATACTTAAAATTACTTCACTAAAGTGAAAAACTTGTGGGCCTTCAAGAACAACATCAAGAGAGTGAAAAGACAACAATAAAGAATGGAAGAAAATAGTTACAAATCATATATCTGATAAGGGACTTAAATCTAGAATATGTGAAGAACTGTTACAACTTGACTAAGAAGAAGACAATCTAATTAAAAATGACTAAGAGATCTGAATAGGCATTTCTTCAAGAAAGATGTGCAAATAATCACATGAAAAAAAGTTCAGTATCATTAGCCATCGGGAAACACAAATCGAAATCATCATATTATGTCACTTCACTCCCACCAAGATATTTATATTTTAAAAGTCAGATAACAAGTGTTGACAAGATGTGGAAAAAATGAAAAAAGCATTAATCAGACGTTAGTAATCAAGCATTACTAGTGTGAATACAAAATGGTGAAGCCACCTTGGAAAACAGTTTGGCAGTTCCTCAAGCGATTAAACCTAGTTACATTTGGCACAGCATTCTCTAGGTATATACCCAGGAGAAATGAAAACATGTCCACATAAAAACTCGTAGATAAATATTTATAGCAATATTATCCATAATACCCCAAAGATGTAAATAACCCGTGTCCATCAATTGATGAATAAATAAAATGTGGTATGTGCACATCTCTTTCATAATCTTACTCATTCATTCATTCATTTATTCAAAAATATTTACTGATTGTCAACTTTGTGCCTGACACTATAATAAGAATAGCTGGGAACACCACGAAACTTCTTCAGTGTGGAAATATTCCACCCCTCTCTGTGACTTCCAGATTTGTGTGCATGTGTTGCTTTTTGTTTTGGAGAAAGTATGTCTCTATGTTGCCAGGCTGGAGTGCAGTGGCTATTCACAGGAGCAATAGTAACACACTGCAGCTCTAAACTCCTGGGCTCAAGCAGTCCTCCTTCAGCAGCCTCCCAAGTAGCTGGATCTACAGGTGCATCCCATATCACGCGGCTCTGTGATGGTAGTTTAATGTGTTAATTTAGGCCCAGTCACCAGTTATTCAATCAAATACTAAATTGGGTGCCCCAAGAAAGGTATTTTATGGATGGTAGTTAAAGTCCAAAATCAGTTGACTTTAAGTAAGGAAAATTTCCACAATAACCTGACTGTCCTGATTCAATCAGTTTGAAATCCTTAAGAACAAAGCTGAGGTTTCTTTGAAGAAGAAAAACTTCTGCCTAAAACTGCAGCTCCAGCTCTTGCCCAAGAGTTCAGCCTGCCAGTCCTCCTGAACTTGTGGATTTTAGACTTGCCTACCCAATCCCCAGAATCACATAAAGCAGTTCTTTGCTATAAGTGTCTTAATATATGTCTCCTGTTTCTCTGGGTAATCTCCAACGATACACCCTGCTTGACACTTATGAAATTATCCATTTTGATCATACTCATTTCGTCAATCTTTGGCTTGCAGAGAAAGACAAGAGAAATGTTAAGTTTCAAAAAGTACCTTGTCTTCTTCAATTGTGATCTCACCTCAGTAAAATCTGAGGCAGGTCACCACTTTAGTTAACTCCAAAGTTTCTGAGATAGGGTGGAAAATGGGACAGCAGCTCAGAATGGGAAAATTGGATGCCATGCCTTTGCTGGTCCTGGTTTGATTAGCTACCGAGAGGCCACCGGGCCTAACACAGCTGTTCCAGATAAGTCCACTCCCATCAACAAAGTAAAAGTATGTGACACAAAGTGTGGATTACTCTCTAAAAGGTCCATCTTAGTTGCTTTTAAGTAACAAAGGTGCTTCTACTTGAGACTTTAGTTGGTGCCTGGTTCATATGCCGTTAATGTCTTTAAGGAAAACAACTGAGGAATGGTATTGTCAAAATCTGTTATGGGCTGTAAAAATTTGGATTTCTATTTCCTGGTGTATGAAATTTGAGGAGTGAAATTCCCATGTTTCTTTCTAATGACAACATTTGTTATGTTTTTCTTTGATATACTTGTCAGTTTCTATTACCAGTTAGAATCGTCTACAAAGTAAATCAGCCTTCGTAGGAGGCCTATCCCTAAGTGGGGGAGCCACAGTCTCCTAGAAAGTTACAAGTATACCTTCTGAGAGACATTTACACAATTATGGAAATTCTTCTGAAATGGAAAACTCTGCCAATTGCTGTTTATCACAATTTCTCACTTTCCTTTTCTAGTACCAGACTGTGAGGGAACCACCTTCATTGCTAAGACAATATTTGTTTCCTTATATCCTCAGTGAGTGAACAGTGACCCATGACCTGGGGCCAATATGTACAAGACTTCCTAGAAAAGGAAAATTGTGTTAGGGAAAGGGAAAGGGGGTCCTCTAAATTTGGATTGAGATTTGTTTGATTGAGTAATGGAAAACAACCAAAAAACAGATAAACTAATTCTTTTTCAAATCCCAACACAATGCCCATTTCAGAAAAAGGCATCAATGCCCCTGAAATCAGAGAAAGGGCCATCAGAGGAATTACAAATTTCCATCACCACAAACATCCTATAATGGTTATCACCAAAGCCAGATCACATGACTTTCAATCCACTTGTAGGCTGAAAATGCGTTATTTCAAAGATTTCACAGACTGTATACAATTTGTTCTCAAATCTATATAGATGGTATGATAAGGAACCACATAGAAATTATATTTAAAAGCCCTACTGATCCCTAGTAGCTTTCAATATTTTGGCCACTCAGGTCACTGAAGTCTAACTACTTGTACACCAAGAAACCTTTCAGAATTTGAAAGAAAGTCTTGTCAGTACAAAGTGAAACTGCCTTTGCAAAAATTATAACTAAGGAAATTATGATAGTGAAAGGGGTCAGACCTAACCAATTTCATCATGCTTCTAAACTTTAGCTGTCCTTGTTCATTCCTAGGCATAGGGCAAACTTACCTTAGAAAGAAATTTAGTTCACAAGTTCACAGCTTAACTGTGAAACAAACTTTTTTTTTTTTTTTTTTTTTTTTTGAGGCAGAGTCTCGCTCTGTCGCCCGGACTGGAGTGCAGTGGCCAGATCTCAGCTCACTGCAAGCTCTGCTTCCCGGGTTTATGCCATTCTCCTGCCTCAGCCTCCTGAGTAGCTGGGACTACAGGCGCCCACCACCTCGCCCGGCTAGTTTTTGTATTTTTAGTAGAGACGGGGTTTCACCGTGTTAGCCAGGATGGTCTCGATCTCCCGACCTCGTGATCCGCCCGTCTCGGCCTCCCAAAGTGCTGGGATTACAGGCTTGAGCCACCGCGCCCGGCCAGAAACAAACTTAATAGTAGCCCTTTGTCTGGAACCAGGCTGCCTTTGCAGGACTAAAGATTTAACTACAAAATTAGAAGTTATGGCTTAGGGACAATGCAACCTGTGGCTGCAAGAGTCTGAGCTTCTCCAAATTGCTCCTGGGAATATTACCACTATTTAAATAGCTAAGATTAGTGCCTGAGATATTTTGTAGTCTCTGCACTCCAGGTACCAGTTGTTACCTCCTAGACCCATAATATGGCTCAACCAGTTCTTTGATCCTACCCAGAATCATAAGACAGTAAGAAATAATCACTTCAGTTTCCAAGATGGCAGAATAGGAAAAGCTCCAGTGTATAGCTCCCAGCATGAGCAACGCAGAAGATGCGTGATTTCTGCATTTCCAACTGAGGTACCGGGTTCATTTCATTGGGACTGATTGGACAGTGGGTGCAGCCCACAGAGTGTGAACAGAAGCAGGGTGGGGCATCACCTCACCTGGGAAGCATAAGGGGTTGAAGAATTCCCTTTCCTAGCCAAGAAAAGCTGTGACAGATGGTACCTGGAAAATTGGGACACCCCAACCCTAATACTGCACTTTTCCAAAGGTCTTAGCAAATGGCACACCAGGAGATTATATCCCATGCGTGGCTTTGCAGGTCCCACGCCCATGGAGCCTTCCTCATTGTTAGCACAGTAGTCTGAGATCAAACTGTGAGGCAGCAGTGAGGCTGGGGGAGGGGTGTCTGCCATTGCTTAGGCTTGACAAGGTAAACAAAGCAACTGGGAAGCTCGAACTGTGTGGAGTCCACCACAGCTCAACAAGGCCTGCCTTCCTCTGTAGACATCACCTCTGGGGGCAGGGCATAGCTGAACAAAAGGCAGCAGAAACTTCCCCAGACTTAAACGTCCTTGTCTGACAGATTTGAAGAGAGCAGTGGTGGTCCCGGCATGGAGTTTCAGATCTGAGAATGGACAGACTGCCTCCTCAAGTGGGTCCCTGAGCCCAAAGTAGCCTAACCAGGAGACACCTCCCAGTAGAGGCCGATTGTCACCTCATACAGCTGAGTGCCCCTCTGAGATGGAGATTCCACAGGAAGGATCAGGCAGCAACATTTGCTATTCTCCAATATTTGCTGTTCTGCAGCCTCCACTGGTAACACCCAGGCAAACAAGTTCTGGAGTGGACCTCCAGCAAATTCCAACAGACCTGCAGCTAAGGGTCTTGACTGTTTGAAGGAAAATTAACAAACAGAATGGAATAGCATCAACATCAACATAAAGGACATCCACCCCAAAATCCTATCTGTTGGTCACCGTCATCAAAGACCAAAGGTAGATAAAATCACAAAAATGGGGAAATACCAGAGCAGAAAATCTAAAAATTCTAAAGCGAGAGTGCCTCTTCTCCTCCAAAGGATCACAGCTCCTTGTCAGCAATGGAAAAAAGCTTGACAGAGAATGACTTTGATGAGTTGACAGAAGTAGGCTTCAGAAGATCGGTAGTAACAAACTTCTCCTAGCTAAAGGAGGATGTTTGAACCCATCTCAAGGAAGTGATTAACCTTCAAAAAAGATTAGATGAATGACTAACTAGAATAAACAGCATAGAGAAGAACTTAAATGACCTGAGAGAGCTGAAAACTATGGCACAAGAACTACATGACACATGCACAAGTTTCAGTAGCCGATTCAATCAAGTGGAAGAAAGGGTATCAGTGATTGAAGATCAAAAGAATGAAAGTAAGTGAGAAGAGAAGTTTAGAGAAAAAAGAGTAAAAAAAATGAACAAAGTCTCCAAGAAATACGGGAGTATGTGAAAAGGCTAAATCTATGTTTGATTAGTGTAACTGAAACTGACGCAGGGAATGGAACAAGTTGAAAAACACTCTTCAGGATATTATCCAAGAGAACTTCCCCAACCTAGCAAGGCAGGCCAGCGTTCAAATTCAGGAAATATAGAGAATGCCACAAAGATACTCCTCGAGAAGAGCAATCCCAAGACACATAATTGTCAGACTCGTCAAGGTTGAAATGAAGGAAAAAAATGTTAATGGTAGCCAGAGAGAAAGATCCAGTTACCCACAAAGGAAGCCCATCAGACTAACAGTGGTTCCCTCAGCAGAAACTCTACAAGCCAGAAGAGGTGGTGGTGGTGGGGGGCAATATTCAATATTCTTAAAGAAAAGAATTTTCAACCCAGAATTTCATATCCAGCCAAACTGAGCATCATAAGTGAAGAAGAAATACAATCCTTTACAGAGAAGCAAATGCTGTGAGATTTTGTCACCACCAGGCTTGCCTTACAAGAACTCCTGAAGGAAGCACTAAACATGGAAAGGAACAACCCATACCAGCCACTGCAAAAACATGCCAAATTTTAAAGACCATTGATGCTTTGGAGAAACTGTATTGATTAATGAGCAAAATAAGCAGCTAACATCATAATGACAGGATCAAATTCACACACATCAATATTAACCTTAAATGTAAATGGGCTAAATGCTCCAATTAAAAGACACAGACTGGCAAATTGGATAAAGTGTCAAGATCCATCTGTGTGCTGTATTCAGGAGAACAATCTCATATGCAGAGAAACACACAACCTCAAAATAAAGGCTTGGTGGAAGATATATTAACCAAATGGAAAACAAAAAATAGCAGGGGTTGCAATCTTAGTCTCGGATAAAACAGACTTTAAATCAACAAGGATCAAAAGAGAAAAAGAAGGCCATTACATAATGGTAAAGGGATCAATTCAACAAGAAGAGCTTGCTATCCTGAATAGATATGCACCCAGCACAGGAGCACCCAGATTCATGAAGCAAGTCCTTAGACACTTCTAAAGAGACTTAGATTCCCATACATTAATAATGGGAGACTTTAACACCCCACCGTCAACATTAGACAGATCAATGAGATGGAAGTTAACAGGGATATCCAGGAATTGAACTCAACTCTGGAGCAAGTGAACCTAATAGGTATCTACAGAACTCTTCACCCCAATTCAACAGAATATACATTCTTCTCAGCACCACATCACACTTATTCCAAAATTGACCACATAGTGGAAGTAAAGCACTCCTCAGGAAATGTCAAAGAACAGAAATCATAACAAATGTCTCTCAGGCCACAGTGCAATCAAATTATAACTCAGGATTAAGAAAATCACTCAAAACCACATGCAAAAACTCACCCACAACTACATGGAAACTGAAAAAACTGCTCCTGAATGACTACTGGGTGAATTATGAAATGAAGGCAGCAATACAGATATTTTTCGAAACCAATGAGAACAAAGACACAACATACTAGAATCTCTGGGACACATTTAAAGCAGTGTGTACAGGGAAATTTACAGCTTTAAATATCCATGAGAAAAAGCAGGAAAGATTTAAAATTTACACCCAAATTCACAATTAAAATAACTAGAGAAATAAGAACAAACACATTCAAAAGCTAGCAGAAGGCAAGAAATAACTAAGATCAGAGCAGAACTGAAAGAGATAGAGACACAAAAAAAGTTTCAAAAAATAATTGAGTCTGGGAGCTGGTTTTTTGAAAAGATCAACAAAATACATAGACCACTAGCAAGAATAATAAAGAAGAAAAGAGAGAAAAATCAAATGGAGGAAATAAAAAATGATAAAGGGGATATCATGACTGATCCCACAGAAATACAAACTACCTTCAGAGAATACTATAAACATGTCTATGCAAATAAACTAGAAAATCTAGAAGAAATGGATAAATTCCTGGATACATATACCCTCCCAAGACTAAACTAGGAAGAAGTTGAATCCCTGAATAGACCAATAGCAGGCTCTGAAATTGAGGCAATAGTTAATAGCCTACCAACCAAAAAAAGTCCAGGACCAGAAGGATTCACAGCTGAATTCTACCAGATGTAAAAACAGGAGTTGGGACCATTCCTTCTGAAACTATTCCAATCAATAGAAAAAGATGGATTCCTCCCTAATTCATTTTATGAGGCCAGCATCATCCTGATACTAAAGCCTGGCAGAGACACACATACACACACAAAGAATTTTTGGCTAATATCCCTGAGGAACATCAATGCAAAAATCTTCAAAAAGTTAGTGGGAAACCGAATCCAGTGCATATCAAAAAGCTTATCCACCATGATCAAGTTGGCTTCATTCCTGGGATGCAAGACTGGTTCAACATATGCAAATCAATAATCACAATCCATCACATAAACAGAACCAAAGACAAAAACCACATGATTATCTCAATAGATGCAGAAAAAGGTCTTCAACAAAATTCAACAGCCCTTAATGCTAAAAACTCTCAATAAACTAGGTATTGATGGATAGGACGTATCTCAAAATAACCAAAGCTATTTATGACAAATGCGGAGCCAATATCATACTGCATGGGCAAAATCTGGAAGCATTCCCTTTGAAAACTGGCATGAGACAAGGATGCCCTCTCTCACCATGCCTATTCAACATAATATTGAAGTTCTGGCCAGGACAATCAGGCAAGATAAAGAAATAAAAGGTATTCAATTAAGAAAAGAAGAAGTCAAACTGTCCCAGTTTGCAGATGACATGATTGTATTTTAAAAAGAACCCCATGTCTCAGCCCAAAATCTTAAGCTGATCAGCAAATTTAGCAGAGTCTTAGGTTAAAAATCAATGTGCAAAACTCACAAGCATTCCTATTCACCAATAACAGACAAACACAGAGCCAAATGATGAGTGAACTCACATTCACAATTTCTTCATAGAGAATAAAATATCTAGGAATGCAACTTACAAGGGATATGAAGGACCTCTTCAAGGAGAACTACAAAACACTACTCAATGAAATAAAAGAGGACACAAACAAACGGAAGAACATTCCATGCTCATGGATAGGAAGACTCAATATCATGAAAATGGCCATACTACCCAAGGTAATTTATAGATTCAAGGCCATCCCCATTAAGCTACCAATGACTTTCTTCATAGAATTGGAAAAAACTACGTTAAAGTTAATATGGAACCAAAAAAAGAACCGCCTTGCTAAGACAACCCTAAGCAAAAAAATAAACAAAAACAAAAAAAACAAAAAAAACAAAAAAAACAAAAAAACAAAAAAACAAAAAACAAAAAACAAAGCTGGAGGCATCACAGTACCTGATTTGAAACTATACTACAAGGCTACAGTAACCAAACAGCATGGTACAGAGATAGAGACCAATGGAACAGAACACAGCCCTCAGAAATAATACCACACATCTACAACCACCTGATATTTGACAAATTTGACAAAAACAAGAAATAGGGAAAGACTTCCCTATTTAATAGATGGTGCTGGTAAAACTGGCTATCCATATGTAGAAAGCTGAAACTGGATCCCTTCCTTACACCTTATACAAAAATTAATTTAAGATGGATTAAAGACTTAAATGTTAGACCTAAAACCATACAAACCTAGAAGAAAACCTAGGCAATACCTTTCAGGACATAGGCATGGGCAAGGACTTCATGAATAAAACACCGAAAACCATGGTAACAAAAGCAAAATTGACACATGGGATCTAATTTAGTTAAAGGGGTTCTGCACACCAGAGTAACTATCATCATAGTGAACAGGCAACCTACAGAATGGAAGAAAATTTTTGCAATCTACCCATCTGACAAAGGGCTAATATCCATAATCTACAAAGAACTTAAATTTATAAGAAAAAATCAAAAAACTCCATCAAAAAGTGGGTGAAAGATATGAACAGACACATCTCAAAGGAAGACATTTATGCAGCCAACAGATGCATGAAAAAATACTCATTATCACTGGCCATTGATGGATTTGATTTGCAGATAAATGCAAATCAAATCCGCAATGAGATACCATTTCATGCTAGCTAGAATGACGATCATTAAAAAGTCAGGAAACAACCAGTCCTGGAGAGGATGTGGAGAAATAGGAACACTTTTACACTGTTGGTGGGAGTGTAAACTAGTTCAACCATTGTGGAAGACTGTGTGGTGATTCCTCAAGGATCTAGAACTAGAAATATCATTTGACCCAGCCATTCCATTGCTGGGTATATACTCAAAGGATTATAAATCATGCTGCCCTAAAGACAGCTGCACGTGTATGTTTATTGCAGCATTATTCACAATAGCAGAGACTTGACACCAACACAAATGTCCATCAATGATAGATGGGATTAAGAAAATGTGGACATATATACCATGGAATACAATGTTGTCATAAAGAAGGATAAGTTTATGCCTTTGTAGTATCATGGATGAAGCTGGAAACCATCATTCTAAGTAAACTATAGCAAGGACAGAAAACCAGTACAGCATTTTCTCACTCATAGGTGGGAACTGAACAATGAGAACAGTTTGGCACAGGGTGAGGAACATCACACACCAGGGCCTGTCGTGTGTGGCATAGTGGGGAGAGATAGCACTAGGAGAAATACCTAATGTGAATGATGAGTAATGGTGCTGCACATCAACATGGTATATGTATGCAGAAGTAACTAACCTGCACATTGTGCACATGTACCCTATAACATAAATAAATAAAAAAAAAGAAATGCTCACTTCAATCCCCTATGATTCCATCTCCAACCTTATCAGTTAGCACTCCCTATTTCCCAAGACCCTGTCCCCCTAAAATTGTCCTTAAAACTCTGATCCCTGAATGCTCTGAGAGACTGATTTGAGTAATAATAAAACTCTGGTCTCTTGCACTGCTGGCATGCATGAATTACTCTTTCTCCATTGCAGTTCCCCTGTCTGATAAATTGGCTCTCTCTAGGCAAGGTGAACCATTGGGCAATTAAAAAGGTTGGATCCATTGTATTATTGATGAGGAAGAGGAAGCTATGCACTATCAGGCTTGCCCTGAAGGCCTACCCTTGGCTTCTTGGAGTCCCAGCAAGCCCACAGTTGCCAGCCATGAACGATATCCCCAGTTGTCTAGGGTGAGAGAGGACACAGAGAGGACATTGCAAGACCTGCCTGTGTTTGTGTTTTAACCTTTAAAACCAGGGCCTTGTGTAAGGACAAGGACAGTTTAATTTAAATCTCTCTGGAGCTTAAACTCAGTTCTTTTCTTTTCTTTTCTTTTTTCTTTTTCTTTTTTTTCTTTTTTTTGATTCCACCTTGTTGCTTTTTCCTTTCTTGTTGGGTTGTGTTTGCATTTTCTCCTGAATGTGTGGTTTCCATCTCCTCCAACAGATCCAAAGTAATTTCAGTTTTGTTTCTAAAAATGTCATTGCTTGCTTCTTTCTCACCCTCTATCTTTTGTCTTTGGACAATGTGAATATTTAGTCACATAACACATATAGGAATTCTCTTCCCAATGCTCTATTTTAGGATTACCCAGATCAGATGTAGTCAATAAAACACTCATCTATCAGTTTTTAACTCTAATATTATATCTAATAAATAGGTGAAGTGACATTACATGAAGCAGAATTTTATGCTACTGTAAATTTTTTGCCTGCATATTTTTTGGTACAGGAAAAGTAAGACACAAAATTTTGGATATACTTTCCTATCTTCTTAAGCAAACTCTAACAGTTGTTATCTGCTGATCCCAGGGGATTTCAAATTCTGATGCTTCTTGTCTTCAATATGACTACATACGTAATCTGGAAATAGTCTAGCTTTCATTTCATAAATGCACACATTGTTTTTTTGCTGCAGACATCTCAATGTTGAAATAATCTCTTATATTTACACTTTATGTTTTTCCATTCTTAAGTCATCCTGAAACTGGCTCAATACATTGAGCTGGTTGTGTTTTTTCTAGATGGATTTCCTGAATTTCTAGCATCAAGTCCTTTGCTCTTTTTTCATGACACCCCACTTCTTTTTATAGCCAACAGAGGAATCAGAAGCCAGCATCAAGGATGATTGTTGTTTGGTCAAGCAGAGCTGTTGAATGCTGATTGGTAACTGGCAAGGTGTGGTAATTGCCATCTGGCCATGCCAGGGTCCTTATAGCACTGCCAACATTTGTTTAATTCAGGCAAATCAGTCAACTTCAGCTTGCTCTGCTGAAGCCAACCTAGTTAACTGTTTTCGACATCTCAACCAGCAAATTTGGTTCCTGCGTTGAAATCGAACCTGAAAATTTAAAGCAGCACCATCTGAGTTACTGGGGTCTATCATGACACACTTTGTATCCCCCCAGGTAAGATTCAATGACAGAAGCATGTGTACCTCAATCCTTTTCTGACAAAGAGCATTGGGTACTTTTGCAGAAGGTAAACTAGAAAACCATTTCTGTAGCTCAGAAAGATGAATAGTTTTATGGTTCTCCATACTGAAAGAGAGATGCACTAAATCAATCATATGAAAACATGACATCTCTGGAGTAGTATCCTCCAGAAATTAGATCAGCCCCTAAAAGAAATCAACCGACAAATAAGTTAAATATAAGTTTCAGGGGAAAATGCATCTGAATTCATTGTTAAATTGTGGATTGCAGGTTCTGTTAGCGATGTCCTAACATTTGTGAGGGTTGAGGGACTGGTGTGAAAATGCCTACTCTGTTGGTTGAAACTTTACTGGGATTGGTATTCAGAACTCTGGTAAGATTTATGCAGGATTATCAGCTTGTATTTAAAACTGAGATGCTCTGAACATGCTGTGTACTGCAGGGTGCATGGGTGTATAAACAATCCCCAAGCCAACATAATACATAGGAATCAGTTGCCAACAGTGCTGCAAAGGTAATGTAGTTTGTATGTTCCAACAAATACTCATATTCTATAATTGAACAGACATTTTATTATATTAAAAATGGAAATACGTGGGTCACTGGCTAGGGCTCTGGAAAGTGGGTGCATGATATTTTCATCATGAAATATTTATTGCACCCTAAACTCTCCTTTAATGGGACAAGGGAGAAGGGAATTACATTAAATATAGCTGAGGCTGATACTTCCTGTGTATGCTAGAGATGTCTTGTGGGTCTAATTAACCTTTGGGGAAATTATATGTCATCTCCAGTTGCTTTCTTTCCAATCAGCATTCATACTGTCTGTTGGCAAATGTTGGTCTGCATCCACCCTGGTACGAAGATCAGAAGGCAGGTCAAGAGACAGGCCATAATTTTTATCCCTGTGTGACCAAGGAGGAAAATGAAACTGCTAAGTTTTAAAGGATTTGTCTTATGCAAAGCAATGACCAACTGTCAAGGATTCTGGTCCATACTCCAGCTGGATCATCTCGGGTTGGGGGCTAAGTCACACAGCCAGGCTGCTTCCTAATACCCAAAATTAGACAGAAGATTTGAATTTCCCCACAAGTAAGAGTGAGAACAGTAGGCTATTGGAATGAAAAGTTTACTCACCATTGCAGAGAATGGAGTTTATGAAAAACTTAAGATTTAAGCTGAATGCTTAAAAGGAAAAGAGAGAGATGGTTGAGATCATTTTTATGACTGCAATGTCACTGTGTAGATTAACAAGGTCTTCTTAGAGAAACAGATGAATAAAACAACATTGAGATGTTTCTGTGTACAAATTGTTTGTAGAAGCAATAATGCTGAGATTGACACTGGAGAATATGATGAATAAAAAAACGCTATTTTGGATACAACATAATGTAGAGTTACCCAATGTACCCACCATCAGAATTGGAGATTGAGGATGATTTAAAATCTCTCCATGTACTCTATCGCATTAACATTGTACTCTACAACTTTAATTTTCCCTGTTACAAACAGTAAGTGTACAGCATCAAAGAAGTCTCCATGTCAGGAAGAGGGCCATTTTATAATACTTCAAGAGGAAAATGTAGCCTAAGTAGACAATATCCTGAGATCTTTGGTTCAATGATAAAAATTGTTTGGATGAACAGAGGCAAGATGGCGCAGTTCCGGGTTCTTCACCATCAACTTTCCCGCACCTGGGAAAGATATGGATTGACTGCGCAGGCGCAACTCGACTTCCGACTGAGATAAACCGGAACCCGCCTAGCCACGCCTACCGCCCCGCCCCCGACACCTATGTCCCGCCCACTGCCCTCCCGCTCCAGGCCCAGGACATAAAATCTGCTCCCCGTGGGCATGCGGTGCGAACTTCCTTGCCCCTCCCCATATGCGGGACCCAGGAACCTCATCCGAGAACGCCGGAGCGACTTCATCGGCCTCCACCGTGGGAGACCGGTGAACCTCGCTCCCTCCTTCACATTGGCTTGTAAATAAAGTGTTTTTTTTTTGCCTCGCCTACCTGCCTTTTCTCTGGCATTTGCTCTGGGGGTCGCATTAAAGCAAATCAGCTGGTGCCGAAACCCGGGAGGAGACCCCTCCTCAGGGCCCCCCAAGGTCCGAGGAGCCTCCTCCTTCCACGTTGCAGACAGACCAGGACCTGGACATTGCTTTCCCTACCTCCAAGTCTCCTAGGGGTGAGTACCTTTTGCCTCTCTCTCATATTCCTTGGACAGAAGTCCTGTGCAGGCCCAAGGCTTTTTTTTTCCCTGGTCACCAGGTGACACAGGGAAGTTCTCAAAGGCAGAGATGTCTGTCCAAAGGAACTCCATTCCGTTCCGTGGGAGACCCGTCCAGGATGGAGACGTCCTCCTGGAGGTAATCTCCATTCCATTCTGTGGGAGACCCGTCCAGGACGGAGACGTCCTCCTGGAGGTAATCTCCATTCCGGCTCCAGGAGCCTCTCACCGGTCTCTAGTGGCTCCAAAGGATGCTTTGTAGCCACGTAGAGTTCGGTTTCCATTTCCGCCTATTGGCAAGAGGAAGGCAATGGGAACCCCCAATCCAAAATACCTAGAGACTCCCTTTTAGGGTGTCTTCTAAAAAACCTCAAAACTTTGCAATTAGAACAAGATCTCAGGTGAAAACGACTGGTGTTCCTCTCCACTGTGGCGTGGCCACAATATAATTTAGACAATCAGTCTCCATGGCCACCTGCGGGCACTCTAGACCGTAACATTTTGACCGACCTCAGTAGTTTTTGTCAACGCTTAGGCAAGTGGTCAGAAATTAATTTATACAAGGATTTTGAGCCTTGCGTTCTCATCCAGACCTGTGTGGCCAGGGTTCCTTGGCTCAAGTCATGTTGGTTAGGGACGCAGGCCTAACAAGTTCCAAAAAAGAGGAATCATCTTTCCTGTCTGAGTTGCCCGAAGACCTTACTTCCCCTCCCTCCCTTCTACTCCCGTCGTATACAACACCACCCCCTCCCAATTCGGCCCCACCTCCTCTTTCAGCTCCATCTCCCCCTCCGCTATGGCGGTTGTTCCGCCTCCCTCCTCAGCCCCTCCCACCATTGTTGAGGCTACACTTCCCTCCGACCTCTCGGCACTTCTTCCTGGTCATCTTAGTTCGCCTATCTCTGCCCATACCTGCTCTAAAGATTGCCTAACTGCCCCTGCTCCTACTCCCACCCTATCCAACCCCCCTGCAGTCTTGGCACCCTTGCGTGAGGTGGCTAGAGCAGAGGGCATAGTTAGAGTTCATGTTCCCTTTTCATTAGCAGATCTTTCAAAGATTGAAAGACACCTAGGAGATTTTTCTGCCAACCCTACAATTTATACCCAAGAATTTAGATACTTTTGCCAGGCCTATGATTTCACCTGGAATGATCTCCAGGTTAAGCCTCTATATGCAGCTGTCAAGGAGACTCCCCAAGGACCTTTGTCTAACCCAAAGTTAATCTATAAACATTTCACTCACCTGAAAAACTGCCTTCTCTCACATTCTACTCTCTCACTCCCAGACTTCCAACGCCCCTTCCAGCTTTTCACAGATGAAAGACAAAAGTTGCAGTGGGTCTTTTAGCCCAATCTATAGGTGCCACCTCCCGCCCCGTGGCATATCTATCTAAACAATTAGACCCCACTGTACAAGGGTGGCAGCCCTGTCTTTGGGCCCTAGCAGCAGCAGCCTGTCTAACCCAAGAAGCAAGGAAACTCATTAGAGGTGGTAACCTAACAGTCTTCTCTACTCACTGCCTTCAAGATCTTATTGCCTACAGAAGTATTAGCCATCTAAACCCCGTCCAGACTCCAACTCTTTCACCTCTTATTCGTAGAAGACTCCACCACTGCCCTAGGAGTCTGTTCCTCTCTGAATCCAGCAACCCTACTTCCTGACCCTCTCAAGCAACCTAGTACTGAACACTCCTGTCCAGAACTTTTAGCGGCCCAACCACCTAGTCACTGACATTTACATGACCAGCCATTGGAAGGCTCACAGTTAACCCTATTTGTAGATGGCAGTTCTTTTTTAAATTCTCTACGAAACACACAGGCAGGATATGCAGTAGTTACATCTTCTGCTGTCCTAGGAGCTAAGCCTTTACCACAAGGAACAACATCACAGCAGGCAGAACTTATCGCATTAACTAGGGCTCTCCTCCTATCCAGAGGAAAAACGGTAAACATACACACAGACTCCAAGTATGCCTTCTTGATTGCACACACCCACTCTGTCATCTGGAAAGAGAGAGGGTTCCTAACCACCAGTGGTACCCCTATAGTCAACAGATACTCAAACTACTAGACACTTTATCAGCACCTTCCAGAGAAGCCAGCATACACTGTAAAGGTCATCAGGCTCCATCTAACTCAGTGGCGGCTGGCAATAACTTTGCTGACACCACTGCCAAGTTGGTAGCTGGATTATCCACTCCCACACTTCCCTCCATTTGTTTTCTCTCTCCTCAATATACCCCTACTTATACCCAAGAGGAAAAGACCAAACTATTACAAGATTCAACAGTAAAAACTAGCTGCAGACAATTGGATTTGTCACAATAATAAATTAGTTATTCCTGAAACTCAACTCCACACCATTCTAAAAGACATACATAATTCCCTACACATAGGACCTAAAAGATTTATATAACCTCCTAAGCCCCCTCATTCACTGCCCCACAGTCATGAAACACCTAATTATAATCAATCGACAGTGTTCCACATGTCTCAAGTCAAACCCTCAAGGCACATTGAGCAACCCCCATTAGAGCCATGAACTCAGAGGGCACCAACAAGGCGAAGATTGGCAAATTGACTTTACCCAGATGCTAAGGCATAAAAAATTCAAATATCTCTTAACCCTCGTTGATACTTTCTCAGGATGGATAGAAGCCTATCCTACTACAGGAGAAGCCACCAATATAGTTGCCTCCATATGCACTGAACACATTATTCCTAGGTTTGGCCTCCTGCTCACTCTTCAGTCTGACAATGGCCCAGCATTCATCTCCAAGGCAGTCCAACAGGTGGCAGCCCTCCTACACATCACCTGGAAACTCCACATCCGTTATAGAGCTCAGTCTTCTGGTAAAGTAGAGAAGGCCAATGGGCTCATTAAGCAGCAACTCACCAAACTCTCCCTTGAGACTCAACAATCGTGGGTAACTCTCCTTCCCCTGGCCCTAACCCGGCTGTGAGCAGCCCCACGGAATCCAAAAGGCCTCAGTCCGTTTGAATTAGTTTATGGCTGGCCCCTCATCCTCCAGCAGTTACCCATCCTTTCTTCCCCATTGGCAACTTTTCTCCCATACCTCAGCCTCTTGAGACAACTTCTGAGACAACATGCAGAACTAGCACACCCCTCTCCAACAGACACCTATAGCCCACATCTCTCTCTCAGCCCAGGAGACCAAGTATACTTAAAAGATATCCAAGCCAAAGATCTTCAGCCTAGGTGGAAAGGCCCCTATACTGTCCTCCTATCCACATACACAGCAGCCAAACTTCTAGGACACAAGCACTGGGTCCATATATCACAATTAAAAATGGCCCCCACAGAAGACAATCAGTGGACATCTACTAGACTTACCCCTACCCATCTCAAATTCACCAAACTCTCTCAAACATCACACGTTCCCTGGCCCCTTGCGCTTATCCCGATTTCTCCCCATACTCTATATAAACATAACAGAATTCCAATATCTTACCCCAGATCCCTACTTGCCTCCAGATAATAGCCCATCACAGTGGTTCTCCCGCTTACCTTTATAGAACTTTTCAGTGACAAGGTGTACCCTGTGATTACACTGAAGATGAAGTACTATTTCATACTTATATTACTATCTTTTTCTTGCATTTCAATGTCTAGTACTAACCCAACTTTCATATGGAGATTCTCTATAGTTGAAACTTGGTCACAAAAATATAGACAGTACTCACAGCTACAAGGAACTGTTGACTGCTGCCCTTCAGGCTGCCAACCCCATCTCACTATAAATTTCATCCTATCGTGTTGCAGTGCGGCCAGAGCTAAGGCTCTCTACTTCCTGCACGATCAGACACATTACAATTGTAAGACTTACTGGAAACAAAAGAACCTAGGATGCCCTTATATTTATTGTAAGATCCATTAGGCAACCTTGAGACAGATGAAACCCACTGCTCTCTTCACCATTGTGAATCAACGAACTCCCCTTCAATACCAATTAAATATCAAGGACCCATGGGAACCCTGATGGGCAGATGGAGTCAAAGGTGGACTCTACACAGGCTACACAATCCTTAGTTCATATCCCATGGCTACTCTCCTGATAAAAAGAACACTTGTCCAGCAAAAATCCCTTCCTCAAAACATACAAGCCCTACAGAATTTAACTTTAGCCTTACAAGCACAAGAACAGGCCTTACAAGATCAATTACACTCCTCCAATAAGGACCCCTTCTCATGGTTAAAACTAGTCCATCAAGGGTTAAACCTAACATGGGCAGCCAACCTAACAAATCTCTCCCACTGTTTTCTCTGTGTGGCCCTTGAAAGAGCCCCCTTAGTGGCAGTCCCCTTACCTACTGCTTTCAGGGCTACAACTAACTCCATAGGCACCTCCCAAAAACCATTCTTACTCCAAGTCCCAGCCCAGAAATTCCAATCCTTCCTTTGTGCTACTCTACCCAAACACCTCCTGGTGTAAGTATACCCAGCACCCACTAAGACCCAGACGGCTCCCATTGGAGGTTATTTCTGGTGCAACAAAACCTCTTCAGGGTCCTTAATCACACATCCATTGGTCAATCCCTTTGTGTCCCAGTGTCCCTAGTACCTAATTTAACCTTGTATAGCAAAGCAGAAGTAGCTGAACTCGTCATACAATTTAACTCTCCTCCTAATGATCTCCAAAAACGGGCTGTCTTCCTTCCCTTAGTCATCGGAGTCTCCCTGGCTGCCTCCTTAGTGGCGTCAGGGCTTGGAACTGGGGCACTTGCCCACTCGGTATAGTCTACTGATCTCTAGCAGCTCAAATCTGAGAGGCCATAGAGGCTTCAGCTGAAAGCCTGGCCTCTCTGCAGCGTCAAATTACCTCAGTGGCCCAGGTAGGAGCACAAAATAGGCGAGCATTAGATTTACTTACTGCCGAAAAAGGAGGAACATGTCTCTTCTTAGGAGAAGAATGCTGCTATTATGTAAATGAGTCAGGCCTAGTAGACACTAATATCCAAACCCTGAACAGGATTAAAGCAGAATTAAAAGCCTACAATACCCCCTTCACCCCCAGATCACTGGTATGGCTGCTGCCCGTAATACAGCAGATGCTCCCGTTCCTAATTCCCATACTAATCCTCTGTTTTGTCTTGTGTCTCCTTCCTGTTTTAATCAAATTTCTCCGAGGCAAAGTTCAAGAGATCACGTGCGTCACCTTCAACCAGATGCTTCTTCATCCGTACGTCCAAATACCAATCATAGACCCCAACGACGTCCCTTAACAGCAGGAAGTAGCCAGACAGACCATGCCGCCCCTTATCACTATTATCAATAAAAGGTTGACTGTTTTGACAAATGGAGGCAAGATGGCACAGTTCTGGGTTCTTCACCGTCAACTTTCCCGCGCCCGGGAAAGATACGGGTCGACTGTGCAAGCGCAACCCGACTTCCGACGGAGAGAAACCAGAAAATGCCTAGCCACGCCTACCGCCTGGTCCCCGACCCGCCTATGTGCCACCCACTGCCCTCCCACTCCCGGGCCCAGGACATAAAAGCCACTCCCGGTGGGCACGCGTTGCGAACATCCTTGGCCCCTCCTCATATGTGGGACCCAGGAACCTCGCCCGAGAACGTTGGAGCGACTTCATCGGCCTCCATCGTGGGAGACTGGTGAACCTCGCTCCCTCCTTCTCATTGGGTTGTAAAGTTTTTTTTTTTTTTTTGCCTTGCCTACTTGCCTTTTCTCTGGCATTTGCTCTGGGGGTCGCATTAAAGCAAATCAAAAATGAGCTAGTGAAACTAATTAAAAGGTAGGAAAAATGGACAAGTTACATGCAATAGGTGAACTCAAACTACAAGAATATATGATTGCAAAGGTATTCCATTTCAAATCAGTAAATAGGCAATTGAACTCCCTTGTGAGAAATGCATGTTTGGAAGAGGGTTTAAGTATTTCATTATATCACACCAAATAGTAATTCCACAAAAATGAAGCTTAAGAAAACTGAAAAAAAATTCTAACACCTAATTTGTCTTTAAAAAAAGTTTTAAAAAACTTGTAAGTAAATACTCAGAATCAGCAGGTTAAAAGGAGTCATTCACTATGACCTTTGCCTTCAGGCTGGAGCTGTTTATACCATCCCTATAGATAATTGCCTACCTTTCTCTAAGGTTTTTTGGAGTGGGGGTTGCAAGGGGTCCCCCCTGAACCTTGTCCTGCTACCTTCTGGGTAACAACATTAACCTGTCTTTTCTCTCACATGAGTTTCATACGTTTCTGCCAAAAAGGACAGGGTGACATACAGATAATTTTTTTGTTAATGAGCGTAAGTGGCTGTCTAGGGAAGATTCCTTTTGCCAGGTAATTTGTACATTTTAACAGCAACCTTCTGGAGATTGTGTACTGTCTTGCGTTGTCTATTGTTGTGGATTAGAATTTCTAACTAATGATGAAAGGAGTTCTGTAGTATGCCAAGCTGGATGGGTGATGTTTTGGTTCTGGTAAGGCTTTGCTAATCTTACCTCTCTGATGTAGGTCACAATTTTTACTAACTCATAGCAGGGCTGGGACTGCTCACTTTCTTATTTTTAACTACTTTAAAATTTGGAAGTGTAGTGAATACATAATGAAAAATAAGCCTCCCTTCTCTAGCCTACCCAAACTCCCATTCACCTTTCCTCCATAGCATCAAATACACTTATTATCATACAATACATATACAATTCATAAATGTTAGCAACATGATGAACTTATTTATATTCATTAATAAGAAAAAAAAGCAAGAAAAGTTGGAAGACACAGAACAAAACATATTCAGTATAACCAAGGAAAGTTCTTATGAAATAAGAAAGTGTTTTATAAGCATATGAAAGGCAAAAATGGATTTTAAAACAGATCTTAATTAAAACCAATGCGTCAAACTCTGATGAGCTCATTTAGCATGGAGAAAACATTTGTAAGTTATACTCTGTTGATCTCAAGTGCATGTGGGGGAAAAAACTCATAAATAAATAATTGCAACATATTATAATGAGGACCATTGTTGAGGCATGTACTAAGGGCTTTAAGAGTCTAGAGAAGCAATTAATTTTCTGGAGTCAGAAACATCTTATCAAAGGAGAGTGCATTTGTGTTTTCTTGAAGGATATCTGATACCTCTAAGCTCTTCTGATGGAGAGCTGGAAACAGGAATTCTTTTTTTTTTTTTTTTTGAGATGGAGTCTCACTCTGTTGTCCAGACTGGAGTACAGTGGCGGATCTCAGCTCACTGCAAGCTCCACCTCCCGGGCTTGGCCATTCTCCTGCCTCAGACTCCTGACTAGCTGGGTCTACAGGCATCCGCCACCACGTCAGGCTAATTTTTATATTTTTAGTACAGACAGGGTTTCACCAGATTATCCAGGATGGTCTCGATCTCCTGACCTCGTGATCTGCCCATCTCGGCCTCCCAAAGCGCTGGGATTACAGGCTTGAGCCACCGCGCCCAGCTTGGAAACAGGAATTCTAAACTTAGCAAATACCATAAACAAATACACTGAAGGTAAGACTGCATGCCCTCTTCAGGGAAGTAGACAACGTGACTAATTGTATGGAGCATATCTAGATAGGAGGCCATGTTAGAAAGGAAGATTGGGCCAGGTTATGATGGAACTTGTGCATTTCCTAAAGGGAATAAAGTTAGTTACAAAATGAAGTGTTGGAGACTTTGCAGTTGAGCAGTGAACCTCCAGGACAATTTTGATGGTGATTTGAGAAATAGATTGAAGCTGGGTGGGAGTAGAGGCAGGCAGGGTTGGGAGGCTATTGTAGAAGTCCAAGCATGGTGCACTGAGACAGTAAAGCAGGCCATTCTGGTGTGAATGAGTTTGAGAGATACTTGTCAATTTATTTACAAATCCTCGACAGTTTGGAGGCCCTGGGAGTGGAAGCTGATGCTGAGTTCTTCACTCGGTTAGCCTACAGCATGGATAGAATCCCAGGAAAATAGATGTATGAAGGACAGGTTCAAGGAATTAAAATGAAGATATGCTGAGTTTAAGATTCCTGGGGCACAGTCAGGACAAGAATCTCATCAGGAAGCGAGACAGTTTCAACGGTAAATGGAGAATTAGCAATAGTAAATATTCCACAAATGCCAAGACAGATAAAGACTAAAAGCTAGCCGTTGAGTTTGTTGATTGAAATTTCAATCATGATCTTTGGGAGGACATTTTCTGTAGAAGGGGATGAAAGCCAGTTATAATAGATTGGCAACAAAAAGAAAAGTGAACATCAGAGAGAAAATAATATTTTTTGACAGAAATTTCAGTGTGAGGAGCAAGAAGAGTTAAAAGGTGTAGCTTGAGAAGGAGAGTTGAGGAAAAATTTTTAGGGAAAGATGTCTAGCAGGTATTATATGTGGAAGGAAGCAAGAATGCATACAGAATGGAACAAGAGATGTGACAAATCAAGGCAGAAGAGGTGGAAGAACTGCCTCAGTGCTTCAAGGTTTACAATGGAAAAAGAAGCTCCCTGAGGTGTTGGTCTACTCTGCTTACCACTTGCCTCTTCAACTCAGGGACTTACTTTCCCCTGGAATCTCATTCATGGCTGCAGCAGTCATCACACTGGCTGTGGGGGTGTGGGAGAAGAAGTTCTCTGTTTTTCAGAGTCCATGACTTTATGTAAAATGTTACAGCTGAGAGGAGCTATTAATACATACCTTTCTTTCTTTTCTTTCTTTCTTTCTTTCTTTCTTTCTTTCTTTCTTCTTTCTTTCTTTCTTTCTTTCTGTCTTTCTTCCTTTCCTTCTTCCTTCTTCCTTATTTCCTTCCTTTCTTCTTTCTTTCTTTCTTCTTTCTTTTTTTTCTTTCTTTCTTTCTTTCTTCCTTCCTTCCTTCCTTCCTTCTTCTTCCTTCCTTTCTTTCTTTCTTTCTTTCTTTCTTCTTTCTTTCTTTTTCTTCTTTCTTTCTTTCTCCTTCCTTCCTTCCTTTCTTTCCCTCTTCCTTCCTTCCTTCCTTCCTTCCTTCCTTCCTTCCTTCCTTCTTCCTTCCTTTCTCTCTCTCTTTCTTTCCTTCCTTTCTTTCCTTCCTCCCTTCTCCCTCCCTCCCTTCTTCCCTTCCTCCTTCCTTCTCTTTCTCTCTTTCTCTCTTTCTTTCTTTCTCTCTCTCTCTCTCTTTCTTTCTCTCTTCTCTTCTCTCTCTCTATTTCCTTCTTCCTTCCTTCCTTCCTTCCTTCCTTCCTCCTTCCTTCCTTCCTTCCTTCCTTTCTTCTTTCTTTCTTTCTTTCTCTTCTTTCTTCTTTCTTCCTTTCTTTCTTTCTTTCTTTCTTTCTTTCTTTCTTTCTTTCTTCTTTCTTTCTTTCTTTCTTTCTTCTTCTTTCTTTCTTTCTTTCTTTCTTTCAGAATCTCACTCTGTCACCCAGTCTGGAGTGCAGTGGTATGATCTCAGCTCACTGCAAGCTCAACTTCCTGGGTTCACACCATTCTCTTCCTCAGCCTCCCAAGTAGCTGGGACTACAGGCACCCACCACCATGCCAAGCTAATTTTGTTTGTTTGTTTTGCTTTGTTTTGTATTTTTAGTAACACAGGGTTTCACTGTATTAGCCAGGATGGTCTCGATCTCCTGACCTCGTGATCCACCCACGTCAGTCTCCCAAAGTGCTGGGATTAAAGGTGTGAGCCACCAACCGCGCCTGGCCCCAACTCCTCTTTGTTAACAACTTGCAGGAGTTAGACCATAAAAAGCACATTTAACACAAGGTCCCTATCCTCTGAGCACACAGGGTCAGCCTTATGGAGTTTCTGATAAAGGCAACTTCTCCTCTTGGCTCCTGGGGTCCTAATCTTCTCCTCAATGCTTTGGCGCACCCATGAAGAGTCAACATTCCAGACCTGGGAGTAGGTGGTCTACGACTGTCTTCCAAATCCTTGACTCTTTCCTGCCCTTGTATGATTGAAGTTGGGATGGGCCACTCTCTCAGGGAAGACCCCATTCCAGCTTCTGCTAATTAGAGTGTAACAAAACTCGTTAGTCCCAAAAGATCAGTCACATCGGAGCAGAAGAGTCTAATAATCATAGAAAACATACAGAGATGGTTTCTGATTCAGGGACAGCCATAGACAGCAGGGGTGGTGGGTGAAGTAAGGATAAGTGGAATGGAAGAAAAGTTAAAAGAGTTTATTTCTTGGCACACTTTGTGAAGCAGAATACTAGGACAACTGCAGAGATTGAGGGTCAGTGTTAGGTGAGATTTGAACAGTGAAAGTTTGGAGAATAAAGATTTATGTCAATTACCAACAGGTAAAATACCGCTGAATATATCAGAGACTCAATATATGCTGAAGGAAATCAGCATGTAACACAGCCTAGTTATATGAGTTGTTTTCCACAGCAGAGTGGCAGCTGGGGGGCTGCGTGGAGAAAGCCATGATTAAATTTATGCAAAGCTATAGAATGGCAAGTTTGGCACAGCAGAAGGACAAGAGTGGGAGGGGTCTGGGATGCTAGTGGTAATATGGTTGAATTGAAGGTCTTAGTTGTGACACCCAGGTTAGATGTGGGAAAAAAAGTATAAAAAAGGAGTGCTGATAGACTAAGGGATTGGGAAGGGGTGGAGAAAGTACAGGTCTTTCTAAGACTGGCAGGTGGGTTTGGGGGAAGTAACAGAATGGGACTGAGGAAAGGGCAGAGATTCTGGCAAGATAATGAGTTTATGAGTTTCTGATTTCAGAAATGAAATATTACTGGGGTGGGGACTTGTGAGTGGGTAGATGAAGTGAACTAGGTTGGGAGCAACCCATGGTATATTGGGATGTGTAAAATGATGTGGTCATCAGATATTCTGACTTCCTAAAACTCATTAAAATAAATCTGTCCATAAAAAAAAAAAAAAAGGTTGACAAGACCCAAAGAAATGCAGAATTTGGAAGCGATTTGCTAAGCTTACTTATCATGCCATTTGGAGGTGGGATAGGAACAAAAATAGGCCTTTCTGTATACACCTTATAAAAAACAATATGTGAAGACCTCAATTTGTGGACGTCTTTCCCTAAGAGAATGAACTAACTAACTAAATAGCAAGTTTTCTGTTCCAGATTTTTGACTTCTCTAGAAAAATAGATTGTCTTGGTAGCACTGAGCCAGGATTCCTTCAAGGTAACAATAAGATTCCTTACCAGAGTACCTGAGTCTACCACTTCATGTTGCCACACTACTCCTGGCTGGGTGTCAGTTGTTATTTATCAGTATGTTCAAACGTCTTTTTTAGAGGTAAGAGCAAAGTAAAAATTTATCGTGGTAAGGTCCTATGCAAATTAGAAAGCCAGAATTGAATCAGGAAGAGTATTACTCTCTATTTGTCATGCAAAATACATCATTGTTGAAAAAAACCGTACATTATGATGCTGTTATGGAACAAATCTCTCCATTGTCGCTGATAAAAATACCTGCCTGGTCCCCACACACATTTGAGTTTGCAGTGACTCTTGTAATAAAATAATGGTAGACATACAATCAAATATATGAGAGAGAATTTATAAAACCAGTGTAATAAGTAACAGTTATTGTTGAAGGACTCATACTAGTTTATCATATTGTATCATTTTGCTGATAGAATGATCTTATCAAATTCCCCATAATTAATTGATTCCCTCAAAATGCTACCAGTAGCCACTGAAAAAAACTTAATGAACTCACATTGTAGTCCTCAGCCAGTGGAAAGCATAGTTGTCATTCCCTGAATGCCTAATTTCTTGGCAGCTATATAGACTTGTGGAAGATGGATCCAAGGAAAATAGGTGAAGGATCTTTAGTGTCAGAGGAGAGGAAAATACAGAAATGAAACTTTGGCACATCTAACTTGCTTTATTAGTGCTCAGGAGAAAGGGCAATCAATTGCAACATGTTTTTGTTGTTGAGGATCATGATAAAATAAATAAAATCTAACCTGTAGGAGTATAATAGATTAAAATCAACCCCTTGGATTGACTCAGGATGCAAATGAGTAGCCAGTGTGGTAGTACATTGATTTAATCTGCTATTTCCTTAAAGCATTTTGGTCATCTACTTTCTGCTCTAGTTAGCATTATCTTAAGCATATGAACAGCAGTTGAATATGAAAGCTCAGAGGTTGAACTGCATCTTGGAGAAATAGAGGAAATAAAATGAGATGAGGTTGGGAAATAAAAATTGTCATGATACATTAAGGAAGAAAATAATCTGAAGACCAAGTACTCAGTGAATCAGCAAAAAGTTGGAGAGTCTTAATATTGGAGCTGTGAACTGGAAACTAGGTATGAATTCATAACATACAAGGATAAAAAGATGGCAAGATGTCAGTAAATTGAGTCAGTGTTATTTGCAGAGACTGAAGGAAGGTTTCTATGGAACAGGGAGTCTGAATAGTTCCAGTTCTGGGCATTAAATTGATGATGCAAAATAGACTACAGTTTGATAGAGTGACAATGATTAAAATCTGAGATGGACTGAAATATGAAAAAAAATTAAAGAGATAAAGCTATGTATTGTTGGCTTGATAGAATGATATTTTAAAGGTATCTACTGCCTTTAAATATTATGAACAGAGTACTCACCAGAACACAACCATTAGCATATAGATAAAATAAATTGGTGTAAGCATCATTGAACTGTTGAGACTGGGCATTTTATTAATGTCTTGCCTATCTTTTATTGCTCTGCTCTGAAATGTAGTCTGAGGGAACCATTAGACAATATTTGCTAAGGAATTATTATGATATTTTGGCTCTTTCTCTTACTCCAACTTCTATGAATATCACAACGCCATGAAAATACTTCAGTAATAATTTTGGCAAAATATTTACAATTTCTTCAATAATATTGCTTGTGTAATATGAGGAATGGAAAGCATTGACTTAGTAACTGCAGAGAGACAAGCAGAAATGATGAAAAACACTTACTACACTAATTGTGATGAAAAAAATCTTAGTTTAGCTGATTAAAAAGCCTGTTGTTCTTGTGACAGTTTGCTAAGAATGATGGTTTCCAGCTGCATCCATGTCCCTACAAAGGACGCAAACTCATCCTTTTTTATGGCTGCATAGTATTCCATGGTGTATATGTGCCACATTTTCTTAATCCAGTCTGTCACAGATGGACATTTGGGTTGATTCCAAGTCTTTGCTATTGTGAATAGTGCTGCAATAAACATACGTGTGTCATAGGTGGGAACTGAACAATGAGATCACTTGGACTCGGGAAGGGGAACATCACATACTGGGGCCTATCATGGGGAGGGGGGAGGGGGGGATTGCATTGGGGAGTTATACATGATATAAATGATGAATTGATGGGTGCTGACGAGTTGATGGGTGCAGCACACCAACATGGCACAAGTATACATATGTAACAAACCTGCACATTATGCACATGTACCCTAGAACTTAAAGTATAATAAAAAATAAATAAACAAAACAAAACAAAACAAACAAACAAACAAAAAGCCTGTTGTGAGCCAAGCATTGCACATATCAGAAGAACATGCTGCTTCCCTTCACCATGTCTGAGATATGGTACCTACAGTTGGGCTGTTTGTGGATAAAGAAGTGCTGCTATAACATCAGCAGGCGTGTGACCAGTGGCTTGTGGGAGACAAGTACTTACGGGGATAAAAAGGAACCTGGCACAGGCCTTGGGCCTCTGGCATCATTAGTTACAGGTCTGCCAAGATGCTTTGGGAAACATTTTAATTTAAATGCCAAGTCTATTTCAATGAAGCTGCCTGGTTTGACCTGTTAGGAGTCCAGAGTGAGATGGATAGGTGCTCATTTTGGAAGGCACTGGTGAATCAGCTGGTGCTTCAACAAAAAAGCATCCTGGGGGTGAAACCTCAGTAAGTCCCTACTCAGCCCAGGAAACTCACAGTGAGAGCCACGGGATCTATGGCTGTCATAGCATTTTACTAGTGACTCGTAAATGCAGGAAAGATTAGATACTAACACAGAAAAGGCAGAGACACCTCTGGGTGTTTATTAAAAATATCAAAATTAGGGAACTTGAAGAATAAAGACGCCAGCATTCTTTTTTTCCCTCCCCCGAAGCATACTCACAGGCTACTATGACTATAAATTTAATAAAGCAGAGTTAAGAGCCTGATTCGAATTATTTCAATATTTTTTCCTCCGAAACTGTCACAAGACAGGAAAAAAAAAAAAACATTTTGAAACACAACTAGAAAAAAAAAGAAAAGAGATGAGACTGAATAAACACTAAAGCATTGTCCTTCGATGTAAAACTATTTCTGTTAGTGTGTAGGCCCAGGTTGGAAAGTGATGCACAAAAGCTCGTCTGATGGGTTACAAAAACACGCATCCAGAGGATCTGAAGAATTAAAACACCCCCAAGAATAATATGAAAGTATTTTATGTCGCTTCGGGGGCAAGGGCGAGTATGTATACGTACGTAAAGCCCATTTCCTCAGAGGCCAGTCTGTTACAACACCACGCTAATGAAAGTCAGGTCTTTAAGTTCACCCCACTGCGGACTATCAGTTTCTCCTTCGCGCCCTGCGGGGACTGCATTCCTGGAAAAGAAAGCACACCAGTTGGGGAAGGGCTGGGATGCTAAAAAGGGTAGGAGACTGGAGCCCATGGAACCTGGGATGGAGAGGAGGGTGGGCCCAGGCGCGGGGCGTAGGGTGGAGTGCGGGTGGTAGTGGAAGGGCTGGAGTCTCAGGCTTCGAAGTTTTGGGTGTGGTCTGCCTTCAGGGAGGGAGATCCAGGGGAGATATTTGCGAGCTGAAGCTATACGATCAGCATGGACTTTTAGACCAGTCACTCCACCTTAAGTGGGTTCGGGAGAACCAGAGGAGGGGCTGACTGTAACGCTGCAAGTGGGATCCTGTCCCAAAAGATGAACCTGACCTAGGCTGGGCCCTGGAGGCGGCAGGGCCAACTGGCATCCCTGGTAGGGGAATCGGGGAGATCACAGTGATAAATCTCTGTGTGGAGACTCAGAGGGCATGAAATAGGCTCTGCTGATGTCCTCTGCCCCTCACAGCCTGCCAGCCACCCCAGCCTTCACCCCTGCCTCAGCATCCTTCCAGCTAGTTGAATCAATCAGGAGCCCAAGGGAACGGAATTGGTCTCAGTGTATGAAATGGGTCTGACCCACTGGGGAAGTCAGAGAGGAGCGTCCCGAGCTGGGTGGGAAGGAAACGAGTTCAGTGCGCGGGGCTGGGCAGGAATGAGGCTCAGCGGTCGAGATCCTGAGCCTCAGGACCCTGGTTCCGGGCTCTGAGGCCTGCGCGGTAGTTGCCCCTAGGGGTTCCGGGCGGGTGACTGACAGTTGCAGCAGCTCGGGGGAGGCGAAGGATAGGCAAGGAATTGAGTCTCCAGTCCACTCGGCTTTGAGGTACCCGCGGCCCGATGACCCGGCCTCGGTGACAGCAGCCGCGACGGCGGCAATCTCCAGCGGGAGCTGGGCGGCTCGCGGTGGGTCAAGGGGAGACCTAGGAGGGACCACGCGGCCTGTAGGGGGCAGCGCCTAGCTCAGGAGGAGACAGCAGCCGGCGGGTGGGGTGGTCTGGGCTGCCCCCTCCGGGAGCTGCCCTGGGGCCGCACGGCGATTGTCACACCCGGCCGCCCCTGTCCACCGTGCGCTTCCTCTCGGCGCCGCGGGCCTCAACCGGGGCTCTGAGGGACGTGACAGAGCTCGGCACGCGGCGGCCTCTGGGGCGTTAGAGTCCGGAGAGACCCGCGCGTCGCCCCCCGCCGGCCCGGGCCGGGAGACCCTCGGGAGCCGCCTCCGCGTGTCCAGAGAGCGTCGGGGCGGCAGCTACTTCCCCTCGTCCTTCGCCGGAGGTGGGCGCCTTTTTCTGCGTGGCGGGTGCTCAGACCCCAGTTGCTCTGAGCCCCGGGGGAGCGCGCCCCGAGCCCCTGACGTGGGCGCCCCGTTACTTCGAGCTGGGTGCCTGGGGCCCCTGAGGTGGGCGCGGGTTGCCCCGGGGTGGGCGCCCAGCCCGCGCGGGTTATTTTTGGCGCCCGCAGAGGCGCGTGTGTTGGGGCGTGTTTTCCTTCCCCAGGTGCCGGGAGCCGGGGCTCCGCCGGCGCCCGAGCTGACTCGTCTCTCTCTTCTCTCCCCTGCAGGAATCTTCCGATAATTCTGCCGCCGCGACTTTAACCGTGCGCAAGGCGAGAGCTCGAAACAAACATCACATCTAAATTAAAAAAAAAAAAAAAAAAAAAAAAAGCGGAAGAAGCGGCCGAGGCGGCGGCGGCGGGAGGAGGAGAGGAGGAGGGGCCGCGCGCGGCGGCCCGAGGCGGCGGCGGGGACGCGGGGACGCGAGGACGCGGCTTTGTGCAGGCGGGTCGCGGGGCGCCCATGGCGGAGTGCGGCCGGGGGGCGCCGCCGGCGGGCCCTGCCCACCTCCCCGGGCCCGGCCCTCGGCGCCAAGGGCGCCCTGAAAGCCGGAGTAGGGGAAGGCGGTGGCGGGGGAGGTCGCCTCGGCCACGGGCGGGCGCGCTATGACAGCGGCGGGGTTTCCAACGGAGACTGCAGCCTCGGCGTGTCCGGCGACGAAGCCCGGGCCAGCCCTGCCAGGGGACCCCGCGGCGTTGCGCTCGCCCCGACCCCCAGCGCGGTTGTCTGTCCCGTCCCCCGGGAGAGCAAGCCGGGCGGCCTGCCCCGCCGGAGCAGCATCATCAAGGTAGGTGGGAGAAGGGCGCTCATCGCCCACCGTCAGCCGTCCTTGGGTCTGTTTTCCCCCCTGGGGGAGTGGTGGTGGAAGGAGGAAGCCCACTGCTAACAGGAACTACTGGAGCATGGGTGCTTGCTTGGGGTGATTGAGCAGGGATTGGATGCAAATGATATGTGGAAAGAATGGAGAGGTGATCCCTAATGTGCAGGGGGAGCTGTGCTCAGACATCCTCAATTGAACTTGGGGCTGTCACCTCTTCCAGGATTGGTCTGGCATTAGGGTCTTTGTACCTGCCTGGGTAGGGCATACTCTTAGGTGTAGCCTAGTCTGGTTAACAGACTCCCTGTAAGATTTCTATGGTATCTTAGATAGGGATTATGTGAAATGTGAGAACATTTTCTTAAAAATCCCAGGCGGCGAACAGAAGGTGAACAGAGATTGTTTAATAGGTTTCTTCTGATCTGTATATAGTTAGTTGCCTCTTACAAATGTTTACACTTCGAGGGTGCAAAATCTCCCATCTCCGGTCACTGTCACAAAGAAATAGACGATTTCTGAACATAAATGCAGATTTCCGCTTTCTTAGGCTCGAAAGCTCTGAGAGATTACAGTTCCACATGATTTAATCTTTTTCCTTGCTGCAGTAGGCAGGCCTCGAGTTCTGTGGAAGTTCTTTTGGGCAGTTTGCTTGGTTTTGCTTGCACAGTGTTAGCGGAAGAAAGCCAGCGATTGTTTTGAGCATGTTAAACTCAAGAAGTAATATTAGGAACTCCCGAGTTTGTGTTGGTTTCATTCTAATGTTACATTTTGGTCCGCTATGTAAAAATATTTCTTGTGACGTGAAGTGCAAAAAAAAACAAAAAGTTGATGAGCTAAGAAGAGCAGAGCCTTAGGCAAGACCAACTCATTCTCAAGTTTGGAGCAAATGGAAACATTGCTTTCTGAAAATCAACGAGTTATCAGAACAGGAGCAGCAAAGCAAATTGACAGGCTGCACCCACCCTTCCTGTGGCTGATAACTGGTGGGAGAGAGGGCAGAACGTGCCACAGTGAAGAGAGTTGGCGGTGGTAGTATCTGAAATTTTATTGGACCTACAGAAATCGTCCAAGTACTGTGAAAATGTCTGATGGTGTTATCAACTTATGCAGTCATCTAGTGAAATATACCATCTTGCTACTCTATGTAAGAGGCAGTTGTGAAACTGCATTTCGCTTTGTCATCTGTTTGCACAGTTTATGTCTGGGCAAGGACACAATTTGAAGGGCTTGGAGATCAAGTGTATTAACTACCTGCAGCACACACTAGAGATAAACTAAGGAAAGTAAAGTGTTTTTTTGCTGCATACATAGCTTTTAGTGACTTACGTTTTCTTTTACTCTGTGGCTTATGTTTCCATGGAAGTTGCTTTCAACTGTGCATGTTAATCCTATTGACAGAGTTATGTGACATTTCTGTTTTTATTTGTCATAAAATATTTGTGGTGATTTTGCATTTTGGTGTTAGTAAAATTTGAGGTGAAAATTCCAGAGAAGATACCAGCCTATCTAATTTTAACCCTTTTCTTTTAATTGTTTTGAGAACTTTTTGCATTAAAAAAATCAAACTTTATTAGTGAGATTCATAGTGTAACTTACTGAATTAGAAAAACGTTTGTTTTAATTTTACATTAATGGGCGATAAGCAAGAAGGATGATTTGTTAGTATTTCTGATATATGGAATCGGGAACTTGTCAGTAGATAATCATTTCTTCATTGAAGGCTCTAGAAGCACATGGGGGAAATGATTAATTGTTCAAAAATCACTGATTTTAGAAATGATATTGATACTTATGTTGAATTCTGAAACTTTCGAAAATATTTTGTCATTTTTCTTCTTTGTAAAGAAGGCATTTGGCTTCTTATTCACCAGTGTACCCCTAGATACAAAGTGCCAGGAACGTAGTAGCAGCTCAGTAAATTGCTTATTGAATGAATGGAGAAAGTACATATTTTCTCTGAGTTCTGTTAATTTATAAAATAATTGTTTTTGGATTTACCAGTGTCATAGTTTGTTCATTGTATTGTACCTCCAAAGAAGGCTTGACATACTCCTTTTTCTTGCCTCTATTTTCACTTTGCATTTTCTTAAACTTTTGAAAATTATGGAAGTAGTGTTGAAAGTTGATCAAGACTGGGTTATAGGAAAGAGAGGATGCTATATTTAAATAGGTAACTACTTGGTATATTTCGCCTTGAATTGGTGCTTTGGAGCATCAAGATTTTTGGACTGTATTGTGGTATTTTCTGAAGATAACTGCCAGCATCAGGACAGTATCCTAATAGAAAACAAAGTCTTTAACATCAAATTTCATAAAACAATGAAAACTGCACAGATAGTTTTGTCATGTGAATGGCAGAAATTACGTTTCACTTTTGTTTTTTTTAAAAAAAGAGAATAAAAAGCTAAAGCCCACGTGAAAAAGCGGTAGTGACATCTTTCCATGGTTTCCTTCTTTTTTTTTTAATATAAGGGATGAATGCAGTCAGGTGGTCTCTGAGTAGAGGCAGGAGTAGATTAGTAAGCAAGGTGGTAATTGGGGACTGGAGGGAATAGCAGGGAGTGACTGCTACCTGGGGACCTAAGGCCAGTATAGATGGGGTGGTATTAGTTGAAATGTTGGGCTTCTGAACTGTGCTTCTCTCCTAGCTTCCATCCTCATTACAGTCTTGACAGCCCTCTTTGATGGAGATCCTTAAATCAGAGGGAGAAATAATGGCCTATATGTGATATAAGGTGTGCAAAGAAAGGGGACTGTTGCTAAAGTGCAGGGCATATGCAGAAATACACTGTAGGCTGACCCAAATCTTATTCCTCCTTTAAAATAATTGATTTGGTACTGCATCTGTTTTGTAAATGTGGTGTTGAGTAAGAAATTGTTGTAAAACCATATTTTCTGCCAAAATAGATGCACAGATCTATACTAAAAGAGCTCCTTGGTTATGTTAACAGTGTTGATTAAAATTCAGAGTGAGCAGTGTTATAGAACCTTTTACAAATACCTTGAGATGATAAATAAATCATGGAAATCATCACCAGACTTTTCTACTTTTCTTTAGCTTATTGAAAATAACGGTAGACTTTTGAGATTATTTACAAAGGCCCATTACTGGATTTTAGAGAAGAAGCCATTATGTTTGTCATCTTAAGTAATCTAGTAAATGAAAACATCACTTTCATTTTCTCTTTCCATAATTTATTTCATCACTCTATTCAATATAATCTATGCTTTATTTTGAAACAGTTAATTTGGTTAATTGTTCGGATGGCATCCATTATTTGCAAATAGCTCAATCCTTGAATTCAAGAGCTTGGTCTAAAAATATAAAGTAGCATTTTAGGCCTTAGATTTCTGTTTAAGTTTAGAAAGAAATGAAGTTAAAATGTCTATTGCTGTGGATGATTTATTTTAGTCAGAACTAGTTAAATACTTTGGTTGATACTTTAAAAAATGAGGTATGATTTACATACAGTAAAATTCACACTGGTTTGTGTCCAGTTCTGTGAACTTTGACCAATACATTCAGTCATATAATCACCACCATCATGAAGATATAGGGCACTAACATCACCTCAGAAATCTCCTCCAGGTCTCTTTGTGGTCCTCATCCCCAGACAATGGCAACCATTGATCTTTGGTTCTTTTTTAATCAGTAGGAAATTCAGCCATTGCATTATTTTGGTATTTAGAAGCAATAACAGTAGCCAACATTTGTTAAACACTCGCTACATACAAAACATGTGAAAAGTGCTTACCGTAATTCTCTGACTTGGTGCTGTGCTAACCACAGAGACAGGAGGAAATCAGAGTTCAGAGAGGTTAACCCCGTGCCCCAGGTGCTGGAGCTACTTGTTGTATCCTGCTTAGGTATGGCTGTACTCCATTGCTTCCTCACATTGCAGTGGCAGTTTGAATTTTCTGTGTAGTCAAGGCAGCGTCAGTGACTTGGGACATTAGATTTGATTGTCCTCTTTAAATGTAGGAGTTATTGGAAGGAGGAAAAGAATCTTTGTTTCTGCTGGTGGAAGAAGTTGGCACATAATATAGCCAGGCAGCTCTTTAGTCACCTATTGTGACTGCTTGACCAGGGCTTGCAGCTTCACAAGGTGGCAGCCCTTATTTTTCTTAATGTGATTATTGCCATTATCATGGTATCTTGTTGCGTAGGAGAAACACTTTTACTGTCTTTATACTAATATGTTTACCTATGTCTTGACATTGAGCTCTCCAACAAGGACAACAAGCAGTCTTTTCACATCTATTATACATGTTTAAATGCAATAAAACTTTTATATGTGTCTTGGCCCATGATTTAAGTAAACTAGGTTCCTTGCAGGCAAAAGTTGGGCTGTATTTACTGGTTCTGCACAGGTAACAAACACTCAATAACCATCCTTTAAATTGTATCTTAAAAATAATATCTGCATTTGATTTTAGACATTTTGTTTGGAATGGGGGAAACAAAGATACCACATGCCCAGCAAACTTGTAGGAACATCATAAGTCACTAAACAGACAGTAGCTGGATAAGAAAGTGAATTTGTCTGGTTAGATAGGGAGCCTGGATCATTTAGGTCAGAAAAATCTACTGGCCAATCAGCAACTCCCTAGTTTACTTTGTGCTAATACATTTTAGACCACACAAGATAACTGTTGAAAGACCAAAGCATAGTTGCTTGTTTTAGCCTGCTCAAAGAGCTTCTGTCACAATTCTGTTTAGGTTTTCAAAAGCAGAGGATATTAATTGTCATACCCTAAAATCTACTTGCTCCCTTTTGCTTTCTTCCTTCTCAATTTTCCAGCCTCCCCCAGATGGCTGTATTTGATTTGCATTGTTTTTCGCCAAATCTAAATAGGGAACTGACAGGAAACTGTTTATTTTTCTAATTGCTGATATCAGCCGATTAACTTATTTTCTTAGAATGCTTTACCCCAGAATCTGTTCCCTTCTTTTTGTAGTTCTTTGTGCTATGCAAGGAGCCTAAACTAGAATGTTATTTACTTTCATTTTTTATGCTTAAGTTACCCAGGCTTCAATATTCAACAAAATAGGGCAACATTATTTACAGCCTAAATGCAGATATAAATGAAGTATGAACATTTATAGTTTTTCTTCATACTTTATACTTAGGTGTTCAAGAATAGATGCTTTCTTCCTTCTTAATACTAAGTTTTGGATGCCAGTTATTTACTTATCTACCAGACTTCAGGATTAGTTTAACTTCTTTTCTGTTCTGTATTGGTGGGATTCAAATATTTTTACCAGTGGTCCACAGGATCTGCGACTGTTATGTTTATAAACTGCCTGCCCAGCTTTTTTCTACTGGTAAGAATGGTAAATCGAGAGGGTGTGCTTAGCATGAGTATCATTTGTGACTCAAACTGAAGTCAGAGCCACTAGAGCCAGCCACTATTCTTTGTATCAGAATAATTCCGTAGCTTTAGGGTGCCCAAAGTGTATAACTCATTGCATTGAGCTTCAGCAACAATTACGTGAATGGTCCAGACTTCTGGCAGGACACTTGTACCCACCCATTCCAGAATGGCAAACCAGGGCGGGTTTTAGGCCCTCTTACCACTAGCACTTGGTCCCATTACTGGGGTAATTAGGTAAAATGTGTTTTAGCTAGTAATCTCAGCTGGGCTGCATCCTGGGGTCGAGGGCTGCCCCCAGGCCATGTGTTGCATATCTGGATTATTCAGGAGGCAGAATAGTGGTGGGAACAATAGAAAGTCTGTAGTTAGGGGCTTGGATTAGATCCTGGCTTCCCCGGTTTCTTTCTTTATGGCCTTGGGCAAGATACTGAAGTCTGTATGTCTAGTTACTCCATCTCTAAAACAGGTAGAATAAAATCTCCTCTTACAGTATTGTTGTGAAGATTAAAAAAGATGATATGTGAGCAGTGTGTGACACTTAATAAGCATTAGTGTGTTTTTCTGATTTTTTCTGTTATTTAGAGTTATCCTGAGATGAGCAGACTCCTTTAGAGAGATGAGCAGACTAACATGGCCATGCTTGTTTTGGAAGTTTTGTCTTTTGAAATATGCAGAATGTGCCTAGGGAAATTTCTCAGACATGTTCCATAGATGCTCTCAAGAATTGTTTTGGTGCCTTTCTAAATCTGATACCTCAGTACAGCTGCGCACACATGTAAATAGCCCCAACTATGAAATCAGAGGGTATTGAACATACAGTTTCATTGTGCCAAGCACCAACTGTCTTGCTTTGCCCAGGACAATCCAGATTTACATCTTTTGCTGTGACAAGATTATTAATAGTGCCTCCTTTAACTCTCAAAGACATCTCATCTTGGGCGATAAATAATATGGTCATACTTGTAATCTTTTCACAAACTGCCTTACAACCTATGCTGGAGCGCCATGAGGTTCCCCTCTGTGCCTAAACTTAGCCTTTATGGTGACGCCTCTCTTTCCTCAGGTTTCCTTCTCTGTTAGTCATCTTTAAGGTTTTCCTCAGTTAACCACTTCCCAGTTAGAATGAATTATTTCTCTGCCTTCTAGCCACCACTCTCCCTGTATCTCTGTACAGTCCTTCTGCCTCTTAGGCAACTACATCTTATTCATCCTGAATTTATGAAAACACCTAGTTTAATGTCTTGTGAAAAGTATGTGTTTAAGTATATATTTGTTGAATAAATGTGTGAATGGATAAATAAGGGACAAGAATGAGTCTTAGGAGTTGGACGAAGATGTTACTTAGACTTAACTCCAACTGGTTTTGATTAGAATATAAAAGTCAATGGGATGTGTGCTTCAAAGAAGAAGTGTATTCATGTACATAATTTTGAAAACAAAGGAAATACCTTCATTTAAAGTTGAATCTAGGAATTTAGTTGATTCTGTAACTGTTCTGTAAGATGTTAATATAAATGATCTCTCCCTTTTGTGCCCTGAAACAAGAATAGGCCTTTGAAATTTTCTTTTGATTTATATTCTGCTGTCAGAGTTTACAAAAGATGGCAAGAGAGCATTATTGTCTGCTAAGGGATTTAATCTCTTTTCTGGTATTTGGTTTCTTTAAGTGATACCTGTAGTTTTTGCTCAGTTTTTGTTTATTTTTGAGGAACTAAATGACTTAAACTTGATTGTCATTAATATTGGCTAGTCACATGGTATTCATTGGAAGTGCTATAAAATTAATAATTAGAAAGAAAATACATAAGGAATCTGGAGTACTGATAGAGTTGTAGGAGTGTGATCTCTAATCCCTCAGTATGTTTTGTCATGTAATGGTAGAAATTCTGCCCTTTGTTGCAGTGCAAGGATTGGGTGAAGAAGAGATGCTGGGAGATGCTTTGTATGCATTATCTCTTGCAAGTCTCACCAGAACCTGCAAGGAGACATTATCATTCTCCTTACAGACAAGGAAACCCATTCTACAAGGTTTGGGGATTTCCAAGCAAGGTTAGAGGCAAAGCCAGCTGCAGACCAGGTTTGACTGTCCATGTTTTGAACTGCTCCATCACCCTCTCCCACTCCATCCTCTGGATTCCTTTGATTTTTTCTTTCTTCTCCTACTTGCCCAAGCCATTTTGACTTCTTGATCTTAGCAGTTTCTACCAGTACTAAAATAGACAACTAATATTTAATGAGAAAAGTTTGGCTTTTTGTGGCCGAATCTTGCGATGAAACCAGTGTGTACCTAACCAACATGAAGCCATAGCCATAGTCCTGCCCATCATACCTCAAGTTTCTGTCGGATCCACAAACCAAGACCTTGTCCTTTTCCTCTCTACTCTCCTTTGATGGATTAGAAATTCTTTTAGGAGGGTCAGTTTCCATTTTTGTTTCTTTTTTAACAAAAAGTTGATTTATAGTTCTATGCATTTTAGGGTCCTGGAAGGTAATGCAGGTAACAATTAGTAACAGTTTGTTTTTTAGGTGGGCTTCTTATAGTATCTATTCCAATTATTGTTTTGGAATTGTCAACTACTTATAGAATTTTAGAATACAGTGATACAACATATTACTGTATAGTCAATACTCAGTATATTTTTGGAGTGTGCTAAATGTACTGATTTGGATATTGCAGATATTAACATCCCAGAAACCAAGCAGCTGGGTTTTAAAGTGATTAATAATGGAGATTCATGAGATTTTCACAGCGGAAAGAGATCATGTAAAATTCTTTTGTAGTTAGAGATACACAAGGCCATACTGATTAGTACATTTAGCTCCTGGCTATGGTTGAATTCATTTATTTGCATATCAGCATAACAGAATTGGAAAAATTTGTTATGTAATACTGCAGTATGTGAGTATTAATAGAACAAGATGTGGTCTTCTAGACAAAAAAAAATAGACAGCTATTTTTTGTGAATTTGTTTTTTTGCTATAGATAGCTGCATGTGTACACATGCTATACTTGTGTATGCATATACCCTGAAGACTGTTTATAAATAGTACAGATTAAGAGCAAACCAAATAATGTAGTGGTAGGTTGACACAAATCCTGTGTCTCTCTCAGAGACTGATGGACTGATGGGTAGCAGGCGTATGCACTTTAAATTGAAAATGCCCAGGAGTGGGTAGGCTGTTTCCTATGAGCATTGCTGATGAAGACTCTGTTGCTTTTGACCAATTAGTGTGGTCACAGAGGGTTAAGTGACCTCATTTGCAGCTACCATCAGAATTACAAGCCATATGACTCTCTCCATATGGTTTCTTGCTGCCTTTTATTTTTTATCCTAAACTCTGATATTCTGTAGGCATACTACATGTACATTTTCAAGTTATTTATATGGTTTAATGTTTATTATTGAAGAAAATAAAGGATATTGCTTAGATTTTTATTTCTGTCAACACATGCTAATATCTTTTATTAAATGCCAATATATTATTCAGACATTTTCATATTGGACTAATAGAATTACTGTTGAAATATCGGTTTTGAGAATCTCTTCATCTGTGGAGTATTTGATGATTTGTTGAAGGAGAACTGTACAGTCTTTCAAAGCTTTTCCTGGTTTACGTGTATTTCCATAAATAATTTTCTATACGTTGAAAATAATATTAGCAGTAGAATTACTACATAACGGGACATGTGTATGTTCAGCTTTAGTAGGTACTGTTAAGTGATTTTCCTAACTGGTCCAGCTAATTTATATACCTACCAAGTTATATGAATTCTAGGTGCTCTAAATGCACACATTTGGTATTACCAGTAGTTTTTTTTTTTTTTTTTTTCTTTTTGATTGTAACTACTGTGACAGTTATGTAACTGTGGCTATTGGTTGAATTTTTCTCATGGCTAATGATGTTGAGCATCTTTTCATCTTTCTTGGTCATTTGGATATTCTCTTTTGTGAAAATGAGTGTTAAGTCTTTTGCCAATTTAAAAAGCCAGGTTGTTTTTATTTTTTTTAAATTGGCATGTAGGACATAATTTACATTTTCTGAATATGTCTTTTGTGATATATATATTTAAGTTGTTTATATGGTTTAATGTTTATTATTGAAGACAATAAAGTATTTTGCTTAGATTTTTATTTCTATCAATCCATGTTAATAGTTTATATTAAATACAATAATTATTCAGATGATATGTATGTTTTGTGATATGTATATATCACCAGACTTTTTTAACATAGATATGTGATTGCATTGAGGAGTTATACATGATATAAATGATGAATTGATGGGTGCTGACGAGTTGATGGGTGCAGCACATCAACATGGCATAAGTATACATATGTAACAAACCTGCACGTTATGCACATGTACCCTAGAACTTAAAGTATAATAAAAAGAAAAGAAACATATATCTGTATAAATATAGATATATGTTGAAAATATCTTCTCTCACTATGTGACTTGACTTTTCACTATCTTAAAGGGTATATTTTAATGAATAATAACTCTTAATTTTAGAGAAATTCAGTTTATCAACATTTTTCTTTATGGATATTATTTTTTGTCCTTTTTCAGAAATGTTTTCTTAGCTTCAGACTATGAAGATAGTCATTTATTTATTGTTCTATTTTTCAAGTTTAGATCTGCATTTTGTGCTTGTGGTGTGAGGTAGTGTTAAGCATTTTCTTTCCATACAAATATCCTATTAATTAATTCAGCACCATCCATTTGAAAATACAATCTTTTTACCACTTCACTGCACTGGTCCTTGGTCCTAAATCAAGTGTCCATTTACATGTGGGTCTGTTTTTGGAATCTATTTTGTTATATACGCATTAAGTCCTTGTGTATTTACCACACCGTCTTTCTTGCTGGTTGTAGACCTAACAGAAATTACTCCATATGTATATAGAAAGACATTTCCAACAGTCCTTAAAGCAGCATTACTTCTAATAGTCCCAAATTGGAAGCAGCAACTCAAATGCCTATATTACAAAATAGCATATCACACAGTGGAATCCTGTTAGGAAAAGAAAGAAACAACAAAAACAGTAGATGACTGCCCCATGCACTGCCTGAGTCTCTCAAGCATAATGTTTTTTTTTTTTTTTTTTTTTTGAGGCGGAGTCTCGCTCTGTCGCCTGGACTGGAGTGCAGTGGCCGGATCTCAGCTCACTGCAAGCTCCATCTCCCAGGTTTACGCCATTCTCCTGCCTCAGCCTCCCGAGTAGCTGGGACTACAGGCGCCGCCACCTCGCCCGGCTAGTTTTTGTATTTTTAGTAGAGGCGGGGTTTCACCGTGTTAGCCAGGATGGTCTCGATCTCCTGACCTCGTGATCCGCCCGTCTCGGCCTCCCAAAGTGCTGGGATTACAGGCTTGAGCCACCGCGCCCGGCCAAGCATAATGTTAAGGCAAAGAAACCAGCCACAAAATAATACATATTTTATTATACTTATATAAAATTCAAAAGCAGGTAAACTAATTTGGAGTGTTAGAAGTTATAATAGTGGTTACATTTGGGGATAATTGAGGGGGAAGCAAGGGACCTATTGGGTGCTGATCATGTTTAGTTTCTGTATCTGGTTGGTGATTCCACATGTGGGTTCGCCTTGTAAAAATCCATTAGGATTTCTTTCTGGAAGTCTATCATATTTCAACAAATTAAGTTTATTTAAACAATTAAATTGTGAACATTAATCAAACTCAGACACCTATTGGTTACTTCCTCCTACACTATTTAGGGCATGCCTTTTACAGTTTTTTGCTGTCTGTGGATCAGTGTGTGAAAAGTTTCTGCTGCTGTGGACACCTGTAAATGGTGAGACCTGCTAAAGCCCTGTGCTAGCTGATGGCCTGGAGAGGCAGTGGGTGGAGACATGGGCAGCATGCTGGAAGAGCCTGAGGACTGGATCTTCCTTGGAATATATTGAAATCACAAAAGGAACTGGGCCTGGGTGGAAAGTTCACACAGTAGTGAAGAATGTGTTCATCACCACAATTGTCTTACACTGCAGTCATGTTTGCTTGGAGTTTTTAAGATTTATTGAGTGTAGTGTTGAGCTTCAGGTGCACTCAAAAGGTTTAATATTTGAAAATGTGCCGCTCATAATAAAACTTTGAGAACCACTCATTTGTGGAGCACCTACTCTTCACATAACAGTTTTCTAGATAGAGTTTTTGGTCTCAAAAGCAGGTAACAGACCAAAACCAGTTATCCAGATATATGGACAAAATGGAGAGATGTTTGATCACCTTTGAGTAACAGCATAACTAGGGTCTCAGGTGGTCAGCAGAGAGTTTAGCTCTACTGAACACTATGCTGCCCAATCTAAATATACTTTTGGTTAGGAAAGGAGGAAGGAAAAATAGCAGATCTTCAGATGGGTAATTTTAAGACACACTGGAATTACCTGGATGCTAAAACATACTAATATGAAGACCTCATCTGGCTGCAATTGAATCAGAACCTCTGGGGTTTCCGAAAGTGCCCTGCGAGATTTTAAAGTATAGCTAAGGTTAACAACAGCTGTGAAGCCTTTCATATATGTTGGCTTCTTGACTTCTCTGCCCTTCTCCTTGCTGTCACTGTATAAAGAAGGATGTGTTTGCCTCCCTTTCTGCCATGATTGTAAGCTTCCTGAGGCCTCCCCAGCCCTGCAGAACTGTGAGTCAATTAAACCTCTTTCTTTTGTGAATTACCCAGTCTCAGGTATTTCTTCATAGCAGTGTGAGAAAAGACTAACACAGAAATGATACAGCTCTAGCAGCCTTTTTGGAAGCAGAAGCCTGTAGGCTCTAGGGTAAACTGGAGAGTGCTTTTGACGGTTATTTTGGTTCTGACAAACTCCCATTGAAATGTGGACTGAACTCTCTCCTTCGTGACACAGTCAGCATCAGTGGTGATATCCTTGCTACTGAAGGCCTGAGGGAGTGTGGGCACAGCAAGTGATGCAATTGATGTAACCCGAAGAGGTTTTGGGGGATTTTCACACTTCTTTACACATACTATTCTAGCCTGATGAAGTGGTCTATGATTCCCCACTCACTACAACACCTCTTTCTTTTATCATTAAAAGAAAAACTAGAAGTCAAAGCTGATTGGTTGTCAAACACCAGGCTCCAGTTTCAACCTCTGTATCAATCCAAAATAGCAGCCTTCAAATGGAAACTTTCCTTTAATGTAAAATGTATTTTCTTATTGAGCTGCACAATTTAGATTCATTTTAACTTTTGGAAAACAGCCAGTTGATTTTTGCATTTAAATCAGAGAAAGAAGTATAATTATTTACAAAAATTTAAAATATTCTGTGTAAAGGAAATAAATTTCCAGTGATGAAATTCTGTATCAAAAAAATGAATTGCAAAATTTTGTAGGTATGTGCATATTTTTCTGAGAGGTTTTCATTAGATTTTCCAAAGGATCTGAAATTAAACAAGCAAACAACTGAGTCAGAGCAAGCTTCTGCTGTTGCAGCAGCTGTAGCTCACTGTTTAGACCTTCTCAGAATAGCGAGAGTATATAGGGAGCCTACTAACTGTGTACCCCGATCTTTGGAGGGCCTGGAGGGAAGTAATTGAGAGGGAGGCAGGGGCCCTGAAAATGGAGTAGGTGTGGATGAATGTCTGTGACTCTCCAGCCCAGCCAGTGCACCACTAACCATCTTGTGCTTCGGCAAGAATAATCCAGATATGCCTGAAGAGGCTTTTGGGCTAAGGATGACTTTATATGCAGCAGGACTGCATTAATGACTTTCAGGTCCTTTTCCTATGTAGGCTCCTTCCTCCACTAAACAAATTAAAAATTAAATTGTATGACTGTGTAGGTAAAATCTGTTAATATTATATATTAAAATGTTTTATTTGAGCTGAAAGTCCTTTTTACCCTTCTGATTTTAAAAGAAATTGAAACATTAGTGTAAGCCCCTAAAAATATTGTGGGCCTTAAGCATTGTGTCTGTTGTACCCAGTGAATAAGCTGGCCCTGAGGTGTGCAGATCATCCCTTGATTTTTTTCTAAAATGTATTAGGAAGATGTGGAATACACAAGGGAATATATTATTTTTACACTCAATCTACTATTTGTGAATAAAGTTGAGATAAATCATTAGCATATTATTAATTTGCATTTCAAAGAAAGAATTTTGAGTTAGTTAATATGGAACTTATATCTTTGATATAGATTTCTTATATTGTTAATTTTTGCAAAGATAATCATTTCAAAATTTTAATCAAATTTGAGTCTTTAAAACTAAAATTTTACTGTATTAGTATCAGTAATGAATATTCTACAGTTTGAAAAGATTTACTCTTCTGAGTGTATTTGCAATGAAAAATATTTTAAGCGTTTTCCAGTTTATTTATTTTGTGAATATATGTAATACTTTTTATAGAATACATTATTTTCTAAAATAAAGGTTCATAAATTAGTTTTGTATAATAACTTATATGTCTTTTCCTGATTCTGAGAAGTTTTCATGAATTCTTTGAGTAAAAATCTATTTTAAAAGATAACAGGCAATAATTTGTGACTAGGAAATTTCAGAGTGGCCAGGAAAAGCATGCTAAAAATAGAAACTGTTTATTTACTCTGCTCCACCCAGTCTAAAACACAGCCCTGTGGTTGCAGACTTGGGGAAGGCCCTGTGGTAACTTGGAAGGTGTTTTTCCTCCACCGAGTTGCAGAGTTTAAGAGATCATTCTTATAACTTCTGAATCCTGTTTCCTTTGTTTAGCAACTCAGATAAATTACTTTTGCAAGCTGTTATGTGAAAATGAGTTTGACCATGTTCATTCAGTTTTTAGTTTCTTATCATCCTCCTTTCTTCTTATATATTTAATTTAAGCCCTGTTTCGTGAAAGGAAATTTTGAGATTGGAGGTTTTACCAATAACTTACACTCTCAAAATTTGTCAGTTTATAATTTAAACTTTCCGATATTTTTCATTATAGTCTAAAAAAATAGCCACTTATTTGTTCATTTTGTTACAAAAGGGGCTAGATTATGAATTTAGTTCTTGGGTAGGCTTATCACCTAGGAACAACACAACTTTATCGGACTGAATGTTAACCAGACAAGCCTGTGATTTATGTGCACAGAAAACACAAACCATAACCACCAGAAAGGCAGCCCAGTGATATCAGTGTTGGGTCAGCCACACATTTTATTAGTCAGATGCTTAGAGCACCTACAACTCTTCAGGACTCCTTGCCCAAATGCTGCTGCTTTGTTGACTCTGTGCCAAGGTGTTAGGGGACTGTGATGCCCAGTTCCCCAGAGCACTCCATTAGGGGCTGGTGTGAATCAGACTGGGGGAGTTACCTGTAGGCCTTAGTTTCCTTATCTCTAAAATGTATATAGTGATGAGATTAGCCTCATTGGGGTTTTGAGAGAATTAATTGAAGTCATGCAAGTAAAGCACAGCTTTCAATAATTGGTAGCGTTTTCTTTTTTGTTTTTACTTTTTTTTGGTATTAACTTACAGCATAGCAGAAGTCTAGATTTACTTCAGGAGTTCTGCCCTTGAAGTAGAATTTGGTTGTTTGTTTTACTGCCTTCGTAATGACTGCACAAAAGAAATAAATATCAGTTCATTTCATTGTATTCAATTTGTTTTATTTCAAAACAAGTTAAATGAATCTTCAGTTTTTTTATTCCAATGATATCTATTCATGTCAATATTTTATTCCAGATGATGTTTAAGCAAATATAAGTGAAAATACTGTATGAGCTGATTTGACACTGTTTGTCATCCCTATTGTATGTTTGACTCCTGACCTCCGTTTCATGGGTTTTCTGTCTCTCTGTTTAAACTTTTTATTATCACAAATGGACACAAATAGAGAGAATAGTATAGTAAACTCTTATGTACCCATCTCCCACCTTCGGCAGTTATCAGCTCATGGCTAATATCGTTTCCTCTGCATTCCTATCCACTTATCCCCATCCTGTGTTATTTTAAAGCAAATTCCAGACACCATATTATCCATAAATATATTTTTTACCATCCACAATATTATTATTATACCTGTAAAATAGTAATAATTCCTCAATATCATCAACTATCAATAGTGTTCCAATTATTTTTAAGAGACATAGCTTAAAAAAATTAGTTTGCTTAATTTAGGGTCCAGTTAAGATCCCATACATTACAATTGGTTGACGTGTCTCTTTTTTCTTTTAATGTACCCTAGTCAGTTCCTCATTGCCTGTGGGCAGGAGGATATAACATCCCTGGATTAGCTGAGGGCTGTTAGTAGCTAACACTCAGGGCAGTTGCAGGGATTTGGACAGGGCACCCACCACATGCACTGCTTGAGGGGGCGTGGATAATTTTCAGCACAGGGAACAGCATAATCAGAGACCCGTGAATGCACAGCACAGCATGTTTGGTGGAGTGACAAAGGTTGGCAGTCTGGGAGGTGGGCAGCTCAGGTTGGGGTGTTGGGGATTGAGGCTATGTTCCAGGTGTTTTATTATACATTTTTGATGCTGGGCTTAAAAATAGCTTGTTTGTTCAGATGAAGATGAAATAATAAAAGTGTGATATGAGTAGAGACTATTGGAAATACATAATGTATCAACATACATTTATTTTCTGATGATGTATAATTTGGAAAATTATGGTAGTACTTGAGAAGCATCGTGACATCTTAAGTTAAC
>NW_022680786.1:0-109845 GCF_009764315.1 Trachypithecus francoisi
TTTCTATGATCAAAACCCCATTCTCCCATCACTTTTATATTGAGACTACAGAAAATCCAAGACTCTGTTGTCAGTCACCTTCGGATTATGTGGAAACATGGCTCACACGCACAGCCCACCTTTCGGCCTTCCTTCTTAGCTCATGACAATGCGCACAGTGTTACGGGACGCCTCATGAACACAAAGGGAGGTTTTGATATTGCATACCCAAATCTGTAATGCAAGAGTCATCCAAATCTGTAATGCAGGTGATCGGGAATGAGCTCACATCAATTTATTTTACATTATCGCCAAAATGAAAATAAGAATATTTGGTCTCCTAAAACTCCCAAAGATATATGTAATGACCACGAAGGGTCTATGGCTCCCAACTTGAGAAACATTCGATGTGAAACATCCATAGTCCAGAATGAGTGGTGTTTCGGAGTGCCAGGAGGAATTTTCCCATTCATTATTCCACACCCCAGGTCCTTCAGGTGTCAGAAACTCCTGAGTATTTAAGAAGGTGAGAAACAAGGTCAGGGTCAGGTATGCATAGTGCCTAGTGAGATGTCAAGGGCAATGTCAATATTGGGTGAACCAGAGAAAGGATCAAAGAAACATTTGCACTACTGGAGCGGTATATCCTGTTTTTATAAGACATATAGACTAAGGCCTTAAGGGTTAAAATTCACTCTTCTTTTCTTATAATTACTCTGAGAAAAGCAATTATCATTTGGAAGACCCTGAATATTTACAAGTTGAAGCAATGAACTTGTTTGTTAGACAAAGTAATTCTAAAGAAATCCTATGTGTCATAGATAAATTCCACCATTAGAACTTCCCTCTGGGAGACAGACAGTGTTTACTTTCCATTTTACAATCTCACATGAGACCAATACAGTCAGGTGAGGCATCCCTGACCACTCAGAATAAATATTATCTTCCCATTTCCCTCTTCTGACTGTATACTGCACTCAGGTGCTACCTAAATTATAATGTTATACATGAAGCAAGAATGTATACTGTATATACGCTCTGAGGAGAGAAAAAGGATTCAAAACACATTTGGAATCACCATGGCACACTAACCATTCCCCATATGATGCAGTCATTTTCATTTTACAAATGAAAAAAGATTGGATAACCCGGGCAGAAAATAAGAAACAGATAAAGACTGTTACACGCTTAAAGAGACAGGGGTAGTGTAACTGAATTTAACAGTAATTTTAGAGAAGAGTAAATCCCAAGTTCAAGTTCGAGGAAAAGCTAGAGAAGAGTCTGTAGATCTGGCAGTAAAGTTTCCCTGATAACACTAAGTTTTAAGACTTTTTCTTTTTAAGCCTTTTGATTTTTGCACAAACCAGAAGGACAGAATAAATCATCTTTCTTCAAATTCTGAGAGCAAAGCTCTGAACAATCAGTGAATTCTGAGGGTTACAGCAGGCCACTGCCCAGATGGCTAACACTGAGAGCCTTCTAAGGACTAGAAGGCCAGAATAGCTTTCCCAAATCTGAAAGTCAAAAAGAAATTACTACCTTGAGATTAAATTCAAATATCAGAACCAGAAGTGGCCACCACCCAGCAAGTAGAGCCCATAAAACTGAAGGCATGCACAGATTCACACAAGGCCCAGGAGGAAGGATCAAAGGTTCATCCCCCCTAGATTCTGGAGCAAGGCAAAGATGCCCGCTCTCACCACTCCTACTCAATATAGTACTGGAAGTCCTAGCCAGGGCAATCAGGCAAGAGAAAGAAGGAAACCCATCCGAATTGGAAAAGAGGAAGTCAAATTATCTCTGTTGGCTGACAATATAATCTTATATCTAGAAAACCTAGTCTAATAAAAGACTCCTAAGCCTGGATAAACGAATTCAGTTAATTCTCAGGATACAAAAATCAATGTACAAAAATGGGTAGCATTTCTATACACCAATGATGAGTTGTAGTTATTAAGAGACAGGTTTCGGCCGGGCGCGGTGCCTCAAGCCTGTAATCCCAGCACTTTGGGAGGCCGAGACGTGCGGATCACAAGGTCAGGAGATCGAGACCATCCTGGCTAACACGGTGAAACCCCGTCTCTACTAAAAAATACAAAAAAACTAGCCGGGCGATGTGGCGGGCGCCTGTAGTCCCAGCTACTCAGGAGGCTGAGGCAGGAGAATAGCGTAAACCCGGGAGGCGGAGCTTGCAGTGAGCTGAGATCCGGCCACTGCACTCCAGCCTGGGTGGCAGAGCAAGACTCTGTCTCAAAAAAAAAAAAAAAAGAGACAGGTTTCTCCCAGTCAGCAGAGTAATGATACACATAACTGTGACAGAGGACACATTAAAGAGAAAAAGCAAAAAGCTACAGAATAGCAACAGTTAGAAAACAAGGAGATCCAGATACAGACATAAACAGAGACACAGATGTTAGGATCCTGGTTCAGAATCCGAAAAAGGTAAAGAAACTTCCAGAAAACCTATGGCGAGCACAGTGACAGATCCCAAAGCTGGTACTCAAGGTAAATACCCTTGATATCTAGAACTTGGGTGCAGCCCACCACCATGTTGCAAGGCTAGAACACATCTTCTCTTCCTGGATGAGAACCAGATGTGATGTGGTTACATAAGAGAATTTGGGAGGGCAGTTGCTACAAGGCTAAGAAAAGTTCTGGAAGTAGGAGGAAAATGTGTGGATGTTGTACTCATCCTTCATGGATGAGGACCATGAGCATGAAAATATACATATATATATTCATCTTCAAATACCACGAACACATCACAAAGCACCAAGATGCTCACATGTGGATCTCAAGAGCTGAGATCAAAGAGAGAAGAGCTGATTTGCCTCTCTCATCTCCAGGTGACTCGGGGCCACAGGCTCACTGAGTGGAAAGAGGGGAAACCGAGGCAAGATGGAATCCATCAGTCTCTCTTCCTTTCCCCTCCATCCGATCTCTGTGTTTCACTCCCTCTCACCATTTCCCCCTCGGCCACTGTATCTCTGGCCTTCTCTCTTGCTCTCTGGCTCACTCCTGATGCATTTATGTCTTTCTTTGCCTCTGTCTCTCCTCTCCCTTTTCTATCTTGTCAAGCACCGTATCCTGTAAATTAAGGGAGTTGTGAAGCAACTACACTATTACAAAACAAGGCAATCATTCAGAAAAGGGCTAAACTAGCACCCAAGAAGAGGAAAGGGAGAAGCAACCCTCACCAGTACTGAAACTTTGCCTCTGCTTACCGGCAGCTACTTGTTTTTCAAAATTTCCCAATTAAATAGATTGCTGTCCAATGGGGGAGCCTTTCCTCTTGAGTTTAATAAGGTAAGCCGTTTTGCCAGTCTCTATACAATTCACATATGGAAAGTTTTGGTTCCTCTCAATTAAATTTGTTTTTAAATTACCAAATAAAAGAATCCCCTTCAACACTGCGCATGTAGAAACATCGCAAACTATGTGAAACAGCTAACGGTGCTGATTTTGACATCTCAACAAATCCTAGCCCAGCACCGCCTGGCAGGTCACCCATCACTGATACCTGTCACACAGCAGGTACCTGACTTGAGGTTGTCCCCGCTTTGGACACTTTTGGGACACCTGTGCCCACTCACAGACCCACGACGGTTCCCGTGCCAGCTGCACGCTCACGTTCCTGTTTGTGAGAATGTGGGGTTTTCTAAGTTAATTTATCAGCATGAATCAATTCACAGATAACACTCAAAATTGCTGCAAATGGAGTTGAGAAAACACTGAAAAGCTTCAGCTCTGACTAGAGGTCAGAGAAGAGACCTTCATCCCTCCTCTCAGCCATCCATCAAATGCTCAATACACACACACCCTATTTCCTTCTCTTGGCAATCTCTAAACACCATGACCGGCTCACAACAGTAACTGAAAAAAAAAAAAAAAGTGAGAAAATCTGCAAAAGCTCACAGCATGAACTACACTTTCTCTCAAAATGCAGACAGCTGAAACAAGAACCAAAGAATACTGATATCTTCTATTCATTCAGCAAACATTTACTGGGTATTTACTGAGTATCTCCTGAGTATGAAACTCCCTGTCACCAAGACAATGAGCCAGGCATCAGAAACTGGCAACACTACATTATAAGTTTGCTCTCTGCCCTGCCCCTCCACCCTCAACACCCACACATTTTCTTCCTACTTCCAGGACTTTTCTTAGCCTTGTAGCAACTGCCCTCCCAAATTCTCCTATGTAACCACATCACATTGTCCTGCTGCCTTCACCTGTTGGCCGACCTTATCAAACTGACCAGGAAGTGGTCAAGGCCCACCTTGCAGACCCTTCACACCTGCTAGGCTCAGCTTACCATGTCACACAGCTCCTTGGACACTTCTTCCTCAGCCTTCAAAAGAAAGAGTCCCTCAAATTTCTAAGAGAAAATGAACTCAAGAATGACACACATCCCAAAGGCCACTTTCATCCCTTCATGATGCCGTATTATCTTCCCTCAAACATCACGATTATTGATGATTGGGGAGTTTAACCCAAGAATTGCTTAATATCTTGCTTGAAAGATCCTTTAAATGAAAATCAACAGTGTCATGCTTTGCCTTTATACGAACCAAACATTTTCGTATTTAATATCCATTATTCTCAAACTGGATGTGAACACTCCCCAGGATAGCCCTGGGGCATGCTGTCCCCAGGGATAAGATTGAGTGCCAGGTGAGAAACAAAGCCACAAGTTGGAATGGCACACCTTCCTGGAAAGACAATTCTCCCTTCAGAAGAAACTCTATATTAAAACAAGTCCCAAAATATTGTGTACAAACATGAACAACTTAATGACTTTTTAACGAAAACTCGTGCTTGCAGCCGTCTGTTGAGCTATGTCCACAATACAGGGAGTTTCCTACAAATTTCCTTTGCCTTTAAATGCTCTTCAATGAAGTTGTTGGAAAAATGTTTCATCTACACCATGAGCATCTTGAAGGCATGAACTACATACCATCCTTCTCTTTGTCCCCAGTGACCTAGGACAGTACCTAAGCCAGTATCTCACATATGGCAAGCTATTGGTAATGTTTGTGGAATAAATTGGGCTGAAATAATGTCGACAGCATTATCAATAACAAAAAAAAATTTAAATCACATTTGGATGGATGGAAGAAAAGGTGAACAGCTGTATGAGGAAGTGAAGTCGAATTAATCCAATTTACCAAAACAGCGGATGGCTGCCATGGTAACAATCGGATGCAGCAACGCAGTTTAGATCTCTTCCACTTGAACATGACAGGAAGACAAATATTGTACTTGTTAATCTCAAATCAGGAGGTGAGGTGAGGCTTAGGACACAAGTCTACCAGTGCCCATTAAACGTAGCAATCTCTGAAGAGTTTGGAAAGGCAACATGATAATAATAATTCCACCAACAATATTAAGTCCTGGTTTGTATACTGATCCAGGTCATTTCAATCATTTAAGGTTGTGGGTGAAATATTTGTTGCCGAGACTAGACAGCTGTGAAAAACAGATCCACATGTATGCATGCATCACATCCAATATGATGTGGACTCACCCTACCTCATTCCTAAAATTCTTACCTTTTTAAACTAGCTGCACCCAAACTAAGTTACAGATGAAAGATGACTCAAAGGGGGGCGGAGCAAGATGGCCGAATAGGAACAGCTCCAGTCTCCAACTCCCAGCGCGAGCGACACAGAAGACCAGTGATTTCTGCATTTTCAACTGAGGTACTGGGGTCATCTCACTAGGGAGTGCCGGACAATCGGTGCTGGTCAGCTGCTGCAGCCTGACCAGCGAGAGCTGAAGCAGGGCGAGGCATCGCCTCACCTGGAAGCGCAAGGGGGAAGGAAATCCGTTTTCCTAGCCAGGGGAACTGAGACACACAACACCTGGAAAATCGGGTAACTCCCACCCCAATACTGCACTTTAAGGAAACAGGCACACCAGGAGAATATATCCCACACCTGGCCGGGAGGGTCCCACGCCCACGGAGCCTCCCTCACTGCTAACAGCTGTTTGATGGTAATGAGAGATGATAGCTCACTAGGGAACTGAAAGCTGCATAGTAGAAAACATATTCAAAGAACATCCTTGTCCTATTCCTTGAGGACATTCTATTTTTCCACACTGAGTGAGCAGCATAGATCTCAGATGACAAGTTGGTCTCCCTACACCATTGGATCAAGATAAAATTGAATTGCACCCCCTATCTCATAACCTGCATATACCATTAGACCTCCCAAGAGTTCTTCAAAAGATCCACCCAAGGATTTATGCTTTCATAATCCTCTTTTCTTGTGAGCTGTCTTTGCCCAGCAACATTTCTAACAAGGAAAGAAACCACAGATCCAGGTTTTCCAAAAGAAAAGGTTTTCACTCACATTAGTGAAAAACATAGAATTTAGTGAATATTTTGCAGGAGAGCAGAAGAAGGGTTGATTACATGGCACATGGTAGAACAAACAATTATTAAACTCCATGTTAGTGATTCTTGTTCTTCCAAACCCCGTTACTCTGCTGCCATACCAGGCGATTTTTCCCTTCTTTATTGAGCACCTCCTTCCTTTCACATTGCCTCTTCTCCACTCCAGGAATACCCCAATTTTCCTGGAAAATAATTGGATGTTTTCTGGCTTATACTCCTAAACTTATATTTAGACATTTATCAGTGCACAAATCATCAGTGGCCTTCTAGTAATATAATTCATCCTTCAGAGAAAATTCAATGGTGAAATATTTCCTTATTATATTTGCTTTATATGTTTAGCAATATATATTCCTTTGCTTATGTGTTTATTTGAAAAGTATTTGTTGAATGCAACCTTTGGTTCAGGCATTAGGCTTTTAGTAATATGATGGGAGTCACTGACCTCATGGGGATTTAATTAAAAAGTTAAAACATAGATATATATGTATCTATATCATATACTAACATTGCTTTGGTGTTAGAGCATACATTTTAAAAGAGCCTTGTCAGAATTAAACTTTGTTTTTCAGCTACTCTGTACTCACTCTCTGGTCCTCCCACTTAGATCTAGGGACAGAGTAAGGACTGGCAGTATATGCAATGGGGAGCAGTGGCTGGAAGGTGAGTCTCTAAATGACATCCGGGACCTAGCGCCTTCATTTTTCTGATGAAGCCATGCAAATTACCATAAGAGAAAAAGTTAATTGAGGTGATGAGTGGATGAAGAGGGTGAGTCATGGTTACCAAGAATAAAAGTGCTGAGCTGTTGATGAGGTACAGAAATAATTAGTAACACATTTAAAATTGCTGACATTTCCTAACTACTTTCAGCTGGTTCGTTGGTGTGCACTGTAGGAAACTTAATAATTGGTACTCATTTAATCTTAAGTAGGGTCCAAAATGTTCTGCCTGGTCTGATTCTTTCTTCTTTCATTCAAACTCCTTTGATAGATAAATAGAGAAAGAGAAGGAGACAATTGTCCCAAGATAGATTCTTCCCCAATACAGAAAGGAGAGACAAGAAAAATCATAATTTTCAATGACATACATTTGTATGTAATGCAGACCAAACTTCTTGTTTAAAAATGATAAAGTAAGTCATACTTATAAGGCTCATGGCTTGGTGTTTTCTCAGCAGGAAAAACAGATCCAAAGGTTGAAATAGTCTAGAGGATCTACTAGATTGATGTTAAAACGAAAAATTGAATAATGCTAAAGAACAATGTTAGAAAATCATCTAGAGAAAAAGTAGTTCCTCTCTAAATAAAAAAGCTACTTCCCACATACATTCTCTTGATTATGCTCCAAATTCTAGGTCTTAAATACAATTCAATAAATACATGAACAATAAGAGTTGAAATGGAAGGCGAGCAATCAATAATTTATCATAGCTTATTTATATGATCTTGTAGAGCATGAACCCAGGTATATTGTTTCCACTAATCTATGTTACTATCTTAATGAACTAAGAGGAGATATACGGATTCAGTACGTTAGGCCTTCAAAAAGAAATATTGGTTCCTCCTGAATAGATGTAGTGGTTAGATAAATTTTAGCACTCAAGAGACCAAAAGAAAAAAAAAAGACCGTGAGAGAAAATATCTTTCTTAGACTCACTTAAGCTTGTTATCTTTTGGCTGTTGCCTGTACTCCTTTGCATTCTTGAGCCACATTGGCTATTCAAACACAATAAGTTAAAGCCATTAGTTTTTGTTTGTTTGTTTGTTTGTTTTTTGAGACGGAATCTCACTCTGTCGCCCAGGTTGGAGTGCAATGGCGCGATCTTGGCTCACTGCAAGCTTCGCCTCCCAGGTCCATGCCATTCTCCTGCCTCAGCCTCCGGAGTAGCTGGGACTACAGGCGCCAGCCACCACTCCCAGCTAATTTTTTGTATTTTTAGTAGAGACGGGGTTTCGCCGTGTTAGCCAGGATGGTCTCGATCTCCTGAACTTGTGATCTGCCCGCCTCAGCCTCCCAAAGTGCTGGGATTGCAGGCGTGAGCCACCGCGCCTGGCCTAGTTTTAGTTTTCATGATCTTGTATAGAGGGTTAGTTGATATGGGCATTTACATGTAAAATCAGAGGGTTAGCTGATATTCATTCTATAATTTCAGCATTAGGTGAGAATTTTGATGGATTCTTAAAGTCCTTTCTTAATATTTCACTGGATTGATGAAGTCTTGTGTAAGTAAAGAAAGTCTGTTCCTAAGTTGATCCACTTATTTGTGGACTTGTCACTTGATAGTAGATACTTGATTTTGGCATCACGTATCCATTTACCCTTTTGGGGTAATAAGAGGTTAATGTTTATTTAGAAATCAATTTCTTCCCTATTTTTAGCTACCCAGTTGGAATCGACTCCACCACTGATTCTACATGTGTGGTTAGTGAGTTCAGTCTTGACTCAGAGCTTCTCCTTCTGGCCATGATAATTAGCATGAGCACATAACTCAGTCAAACAAGAAGACACAAAGATAATTTTGCAGGTGACTGTGAGACATTTTTTTCCTATTGGACTTAAATCGAGTAGGATAAAATCAACAAGAAAAATGCAGAGCTCAGTAATGTAGAAAAACTTTGTCTTAGGTCGTTGCTTAAGCCCTGAATCCAGCCAGACATGCCCCTAACCAGTCTTACCTTTAGACTTTTCAATTACAGGAGCCAATACATTTCCTTTTTGGTTAAGCCAAATATGGGTTGGGCTTTCTGTCACTTGCAACCAAAAGAGTTCTCATTGACATCAGCTTCTTCTTTATCTTCTTCTTCGTTTTTAAATTCTAAGACAAACTGGAGTGAATCTGTTTGGATGGTGGCTTGCCTATGCGTAGATTCTTTGTTTTCATCTTACCCAAGTTAACCACACCCACAGAGACATGCTCTGATATTTTCACTTTAATCAGATGATTTTTTTTAACATAAAGAATTTTCTGCATAAAGAAAAGCTTTACAATGGTGCTTTGAGTTGAATTGTGTGGTCCCTGCATCTCCCCAGTTTGCATGTTGAAGTCCTAATTTCTAGTGCTTCAATGTGGACTTATTTGAAGATAGGGTCTTTACAGAAGTAATCCAGTTGAAATGACATCATTAGGGTAGGCTCTAATCCAATATGACTGGTGTTCTTATAAAAAGGGGGAAATTTGAATACAGACACACATTGTGTGTGTGTGTGTGTGTGTGTGTGTGTAGAAATGACATTACCGGATTTTTATTTGATAGAATAACTGTGAAAATATATTTCAGGGGGATAAAGAGTAAAGGCAGGAAGACTGATTAGAAGGCTATCGAATTGGACTAGCAGAGAAAGAGAAGCTGCCAGGAATAGACAGTGGAGAAGGAAATGCAGAAAGGAGCAGATTTCAGTTACTGAGGAAGGAAGTTTAACAGAATAGGGGATGGACTAGGGGAGAAAAGGGGGTTCCAATCATGAAAATGAAGTTTTGAGTTTGCACGAAAAGAAAGATAGTGTTGCTACTCCCTGAACTGAGGGAGATTAGAAGAGAAGTGGGCTTGGAGGAAGGGGTGTACCAGCTTGAGTAATAGATGGGGTGTATGTATTACATTTGGCTGCAAGTAACAGAGGACAGAGGCTAAAATATAAAGCTCTTTATTGTTTATGTAAGAAGTCCAGGGGTGGGAGTTTCCAGACTTAGTTCAAATTCTTCCTACTCTTCAGCTCCACCATTTTTAGCTGGCTTTTAACTCTTGTGTTTGTTATCTCACGATCAAAAGCTGTATACCACAGCTCCAAATATGTGCTCATACCAGCATTCCAAGGAAGAAGAAAGAGACAAGGGCAAAAGTTCTTTCCTCCAGAGGCTCTGTCTTTTATCTGGGAATCAAAATCTTCCCTAGAAACTCCCCAGGAAATTTTCCCTTACCTCTCATTGGCCAGAACTGGTTGCATAGTCATCTCTGGCTACAAAGGAAGCTAGGAATATTTGTTTTCAGCATTTGACAATAGGAAAAGCAATTATCATTGGTAGTTAAACCATAATTCATCCCCTGGGGTTGCGGGGCAGTCTGTATTCCTAAAAATCAAGGGATTTCCACCTACTTCCTTTACCAAGCAGAGATATATTGGCAGGATACAGAAGCTGGGAAGGGAGGGTGGGTCACAATGAACTGAGCATACACAGGTACACTATCATTTGTGCATATTACCTCCGTTTCTTTCTGGAAACACCAGCTTCATTTTTCCTTCTGGAATGATACCTCTTCTCACACTCAAACTAAGTGGTTTGGGTATAGCTGATCTCATCCCCCACATTGAGTTGACATATGACCCACGTAGGGTTGCCAGATAAAACACAGGATGCATACTTGGGAATACTAATCCAAAAAAAATTTATTCATTGTGTATCTGAAGTTCAAATGTCTTGTATTTTTATGTGCTAAATCTGGCAACTTCACATCCAGGCCTAATAATAGGACACTAGATTGATTTGGAAAACGCCATGAGTCCTAAGGTAGGCTGAAGAGAGTCATCCTTTGGACATCTGCTGGAGTTCTCTGGAAAGAGATTGTCTCATTCTACTGGGGTTGCAAAGCTAGCAGAACATACGATCAGCTGCAGAGATGGACCCATGACCCAAATCTGGCCCATCAGAATACTATATTCCCCAATTACAATGTTTCACTGATAGCTGGGCATATAACCCAACCCAAGCCAAGTCAGCAAGACTTGAGCATGGAGCTGATGATGGAATTACTGGGCAGGAGAAATCTCTGTCCATGGGAGTTACTGAGCTTGAGGAATGTAAGCCTGAAGCTGCTGGTGGACATCTCACCCCTGTGAGAGGAAGGCAGGCCTAAGAGTGAAGTCAGAAGAGAGAAAACCAGAAGCAAGAGATGGAAAAACAGACATCGAGTCTTCCTAATATCATTTTACCCTGAAGTCACCCTAACCCTGGACTTATTGGTTAATTAAGCCAATAATTTTCCATTATGGCTTAAGCCAGTTTCGGTTGGGGTTCTGGCACTTGCCACCAAGATAGTCCTGATTAGGGAAGATTCCAGGTTCAATTTTACACACAGTAAGTTTGAGGTACCTCAGAATGGAGATATCAGGTTGGCCGATGCAAATATGGGTCTGATCTAGGGGTTTAAATTGGTAACTCTCCTTTGTATAGATGGAAATTGAATTCCCCAAGCAAGAGCAAAAGATGGGTCTTCATTGAATATTTGATGAATAAATGAATGAAGGCATAAACAAATGAAGACAACAGTCTGATTATTCCTTAGTAGCCCTTTAAAACCAGAAGTGCTGGCTAGGCACGGTGGCTCACACCTGTAATCCCAGCACTTTGGGAGGCCGAGGCAGGTGGATCATTTGAGGTCAGGAGTTTGAGACCAGCCTGGACAACATAGTGAAACCCTGTCTCTACTGAAAATATAACAATTATCTGGGCGTGGTGGCATGCGCCTGTAGTCCCAGCTACTTGGGAGGCTGAGGCAGGAGAATCACTTGAACCCGGGAGGCGAATATTGAAGTGAGCCGAGATCGCACCACTCTACTCTAGCCTGGGTGACAGAGCAAGGCTCGGTCTCAAAAAAACAAAACAAAACAAAACACCCAGCCAGAAGTGCTGACAAGTCCAGGTAGATGAGATAAATAGAATGAATACAGCTCAGGAAATCATTAGTGAACTGGAAGACCAACTTGAGTAACTTTCCTAGAAAGAAGCAAAATACAAAATATAGGAAAATAAGAAATAAAAACTATAAGATGCAGAGGATACAAGTAGAAGTAAAAATACCCAGATAATAAGATTTCAGAAAGAGACACATAAAAATGGACAGAAAGGCCGAGCGTGGTTCATGCCTGTAATCCCAGCATTTTGGGAGGCCAAGGTGGGTGGATCATCTGAGGTCAGCAGTTTGAGACCAATCTGGCCAACATGGCGAAACCCCGTCTCTACTAAAAATACAAAAAAATTAGCCGGGCATAGTGGCGGGCACCTGTAATCTCAGCTACTTGGGAAGCTGAAGCAGGATAATCACTTGAACTGGGGAGGCGGAGGTTGCAGTGAGCCGAGATTGTATTACTGCACTCTAGCCTGGGTGACAGAGCAAGACTTTGTCCCAAAAAATAAACAAACAAACAAACAAAAAACAGAAAAATATTTGAAGAAATAACATGACTGGGCATGGTGGCTCACACCTGTAATCCCAGCAGTTTGGGAGAGGCAGGTGGCAGGTGGATCACCTGAGGTCAGCAGTTAGAGACAAGCCTGGCCAACGTGGTGAAACCCTGTCTCTTCTAAAAATAAGAAAATTGGCCAGGCCTGGTGGTGCTTGCCTGTAATTCTAGTTACCCAGGAGGCTGAGGCAGGAGAATTGCTTGAACCCAGGAGGTGGAGGTTGCAGTGAGCTGAGATCACACCATTCATTGCACTCCAGCCTGGGCATCAAGAGTGAAACTCTGTCTCAAAAAAAATTTTTTTGAAGAAATAATAAATATAATATGTATTACAATTTAGGAAAAGATCAAAAAGACTTCTGTTTCCTTTGAGGATATAGAAGTCTTTATCAGGCCAATGATCCCATTGCAAAACAAAAAAAATTTTAATTGCAAAAATCATTTCTTTTTTTTTTTTTTGAGACAGAGTCTTGCACTGTTGCCCAGGCTGGAGTGCAGTGGCATGATCTAGGCTCACTGCAACCTCCACCTCCCAGGTTTAAGCGATTCTCGTACCTCAGCCTCCTGAGTAGCTGGGATTACAGGCGCCCGCCACCATGCCCGGCTAATTTTTTGTATTTTTAGTAGAAACAGGGTTTCACTATGTTGGCCAGGCTGGTCTCGAATGCCTGACCTCATGATCCACGTGCCTCGGCTTCCCAAAGTGCTGGGATTACAGGTGTGAGCCACTGCACCTGGCCACAGAAAATCATCTTTTTAAAAGACAGCAGAGAGCTGTGAATACAATGAGAATGAAATGAATTTCAAATTTTTTTTTAAATTTTTTGAGATGGAGTCTCACTCTGTCACCCAGACTGGGATGCAGTGGTGTGATCTTGGCTCACTGCAACCTCCGTCTCCCAGGTTCAAGCAATTCTCCTGCCTCAGCCTCCCTAGCAGCTGGGATTACAGGCACATGCCACCACGCCTGGCTAATTTTTATATTTTTAGTAGAGATGGGGTTTCGCCACGTTGGCCAGGCTGGTATCAAACTCCTGACCTCAGGTGATCCACCCAGCTCGGCCTTCCAAAGTGCTGGGATTATAGGCGTGACCCACTGTGCCTGACCTTTAAAATGTTTTTTTAATCCCTTCAAAAAAAAAAAAAATCCAGAGGGAAAAACTTTTCTTGAATGAGTTGACCATCATTGGTCAAATTTTTTCCCTGGAGGCAATTCCCCCATTCTGGGCATAAAAGCTTAGTCCAGCCAAAGGGACTCTCCTGGTGAGAAGAGAAACCAGCAGAGCTTTTGGTGGTCATGAGGCACTGGAAGCTCCTAAAAGCTCCTCAAAGGCAGAATGAAATCTTCTGCAGCCTCGTAGTGTTCAGCAGACAAAGTCCCAGACATAGCACATTTGCCAGATTTTGAAGATACAATGGTCAAGAGGCAAAAGAGTGAGGCTCAAAACCTCTAAAAGGCAGAGACTGGGTGAGGTGACTCACACCTGCAACCTCAGCACCTGGGAACGCTGAAGCAGGAGAACCACTTGAAGCCAGAGTTTGAGACCATCCTGGGCAGCATAGCAAGACCCCATCTGTACAAAACAATATTTAAAAATTATCTGGGCATGGTGGTGTACACCTATAGCCCCAGCTACTCGGGAGGCTGAGGTGTGAGGATCAACTGGGCCCAGGAGTTCGAGATTGCAGTAAGCTATGTTCTCACTACTGCACTTCAGCCTGGGTCACAGCACCACACTTTGTCTCTAATAAATAAAATAGGAGGTTAATACAGGAGAATCGCTTGAACCTGGGAGGTGGAGGTTATAGTGAGCCGAGATCGTGGTACTGCACTCCAGCCTGGGACTCAGAGGGAGACTCTGTCTCAAAAATAAATAAACAAATATAAATAAATAAACAGCAGAACAAAATCTCCCACAGCTTATAAGCTGAGGAGACAGACACCTTCCAGGCTCCCCTTCAAAAACTCAGGAGGATCATAGCTGTGCAAAGTGATATTTGGGAGCTCTTTGAGGGCTATGGTGAAAAAGGAAATCTCCTCAGATCAAAACTGGAAAGAAGCCTTCTGAGAAACTGCATTTCGATGTGTGAATACAACTCACAGAGTTACACGGTTTTCTTCAGCGTTCAGTTTGCTAACACAGTTTTCTGGAAATCTGCAATGGCATACTTGTAAACGCAATGAAGCTTACGGAGACAAAGGAAATATCCTCAGATGAAAACTAGAAAGAAGCTTTCTTAGAAACTTCTGGGTGATGTGTGAATTCATCTCACAGAGTTACACTTATGTTTCATGCAGCAGTCCATTACCACTCTTTTTGAGGAATCTGAGAAGGACTTCTTTGGATCGCATTCAGGCCTACGCTCATAAAGGAAATCTCATCAGTTCAAAACGTGAGAGAAGCTTTCTGAGAAACTTCTTTGGGATCTGTGAATTCCTCTCACATAGTTACAGCTTAGTTCTCAGGTAGCAGTTCGCTAACACTCTTTTCGTGGAATCTGCAAAGAGAGACTTGGGAGCCCATAGGGGCCCATGGTGAAAAAGGAAATATCCTCATTTATAAGTAGAGAGAAGCTTTTGGAGAAATTGCTTCCTGATGTGTGTCTTCATCACACAGAGTTCCACCCTTCCCTTCTGGGAACAGTTTGCTAACTCTGTTATCTTGTGTTCTGCAAAGCGATATTTGGGAGCTCATTGTCGGCTATGGTCAAAAAGGAAATCTCCTCAGATCAAAACTGGAAAGAAACCTTCTGAGAAACTGCATTTCGATGTGTGAATGCAACTCACAGAGTTCCACGTTTCTCTTCAGTGTTCAGTTTGCTAACACAGTTTTCTGGAAATCTGCAATGGGATACTTTTGAACGCAATGAAGCTTACGGTGACAAAGGAAATATCCTCAGATGAAAACTAGAAAGCAGCTTTCTTAGAAACTTCTGGGTGATGTGTGAATTCATCTCACAGAGTTACACTTATGTTTCATGCAGCAGTCCATTACCACTCTTTTTGAGGAATCTGAGAAGGACTTCTTTGGATCGCATTCAGGCCTACGCTGATAAAGGAAATCTCATCAGTTCAAAACGTGACAGAAGCTTTCTGAGAAACTTCTTTGGGATCTGTGAATTCCTCTCACAGAGTTACAGCTTAGTTCTCAGGTAGCAGTTTGCCAACACTCTTTTCGTGGAATCTGCAAAGTGAGATTTGGGAGCCCATAGGGGCCCATGGTGAAAAAGGAAATATCCTCATTAATAACTAGAGAGAAGCTTTCTGAGAGATTGCTTCCAGATGTGTGTCTTCATCACGCAGAGTTCCACCCTTCCCTTCTGGGAACAGTTTGCTAACTCTGTTATCTTGTGTTCTGCAAAGTGACATTTGGGAGCTCATTGAGGGCTATGGTGAAAAAGGAGATCTCCTCAGATCAAAACTGGAAAGAAGCCTTCTGAGAAACTGCTTTTCGATGTGTGAATGCAACTCACAGAGTTCCACGTTTCTCTTCAGTGTTCAGTTTGCTAACACAGTTTTCTGGAAATCTGCAATGGGATACTTCTGAACGCAATGAAGCTTACAGTGACAAAGGAAATATCCTCAGATGAAAACTACAAAGAAGCTTTCTTAGAAACTTCTGGGTGATGTGTGAATTCATCTCACAGAGTTACACTTATGTTTCATGCAGCAGTCCATTACCACTCTTTTTGAGGAACCTGAGAAGGACTTCTTTGGATCGCATTCAGGCCTACGCTGATAAAGGAAATCTCATCAGTTCAAAACGTGAGAGAAGCTTTCTGAGAAACTTCTTTGGGATCTGTGAATTCCTCTCACAGAGTTACAGCTTAGTTCTCAGGTAGCAGTTTGCCAACACTCTTTTCGTGGAATCTGCAAAGTGAGATTTGGGAGCCCATAGGGGCCCATGGTGAAAGAGGAAATATCCTCATTAATAACTAGAGAGAAGCTTTCTGAGAGATTGCTTTCTGATGTGTGTCTTCATCACACAGAGTTCCACCCTTGCCTTCTGGGAACAGTTTGGTAACTCTGTTATCTTGTGTTCTGCAAAGTGATATTTGGGAGCTCATTGAGGGCTATGGCGAAAAAGGAAATCTCCTCAGATCAAAACTGGAAAGAAGCCTTCTGAGAAACTGCATTTCGATGTGTGAATGCAACTCACAGAGTTCCACGTTTCTCTTCAGTGTTCAGTTTGCTAACACAGTTTTCTGGAAATCTGCAATGCCATACTTCTGAACTCATTGAAGCTTATGGTGACAAAGGAAATATCCTCAGATGAAAATTAGAAAGCAGCTTTCTTAGAAACTTCTGGGTGATGTGTGAATTCATCTCACAGAGTTACACTTATGTTTCATGCAGCAGTCCATTACCACTGTTTTTGAGGAACCTGAGAAGGACTTCTTTGGATCGCATTCAGGCCTGCGCTGATAAAGGAAATCTCATCAGTTCAAAACGTGACAGAAACTTTCTGAGAAACTTCTTTGGAATCTGTTAATTCGTCTCACAGAGTTACAGCTTAGTTCTCAGGAAGCAGTTTGCTAACACTCTTTTCGTGGAATCTGTAAAGTGAGATTTTGGAGCCCATAGGGGCTCATGGTGAAAAAGGATATATCCTCAGATAATAACTAGAGAGAAGCTTTCTGAGAGATTGCTTTCTGATGTGTGTCTTCATCACACAGAGTTCCACCCTTCCGTTCTGGGAATAGTTTACTAACTCTGTTATCTTGTGTTCTGCAAAGTGATATTTGGGAACTCATTGAGGTCTAAGGTGAAAAAGGAAATCTCCTCAGATCAAAACTGGAAAGAAGCCTTCTGAGAAACTGCTTTTCGATGTGTGAATGCAACTCACAGAGTTCCACGTTTCTCTTCAGTGTTCAGTTTGCTAACACAGTTTTCTGGAAATCTGCAATGGGATTCTTCTGAACGCAATGAAGCTTATGATGACAAAGGAAATATCCTCAGATGAAAACTACAAAGAAACTTTCTTAGAAACTTCTGGGTGATGTGTGAATTCATCTCACAGAGTTACACTTATGTTTCATGCAGCAGTCCATTACCACTCTTTTTGAGGAACCTGAGAAGGACTTCTTTGGATCGCATTCGGCCTACGCTGATAAAGGAAATCTCATCAGTTCAAAACGTGAGAGAAGCTTTCTGAGAAACTTCTTTGTGATCTGTGAATTCCTCTCACAGCGTTACAGCTTAATTCTCAGGTAGCAGTTTGCTAACACTCTTTTCGAGGAATCTGCAAAGTGAGATTTGGGAGCCCATAGGGGCCCATGGTGAAAGAGGAAATATCCTCATTAATAACTAGAGAGAAGCTTTCTGAGAGATTGCTTTCTGATGTGTGTCTTCATCACACAGAGTTCCACCCTTGCCTTCTGGGAACAGTTTGCTAACTCTGTTATCTTGTGTTCTGCAAAGTGATATTTGGGAGCTCATTGAGGGCTATGGTGAAAAAGGAAATCTCAGGGGGCGGAGAAAGATGGCCGAATACGAACAGCTCCAGTCTCCAACTGCCAACGTGAGCGACACAGAAAACCGGTGATTTCTGCATTTTCAGCTGAGGTACTGGGTTCATCTTACTAGGGAGTGCCGGACAATCGGCGCTGGGCAGCTGCTGCAGCCTGACCAGCGAGAGCTGAAGAAGGGCGAGGCATCGCCTCACCTGGAAGCACACTGGGGAAGGAAATCCGTTTTCCTAGCCAGGGGAACTGAGACACACAACACCTGGAAAATCGGGTAACTCCCACCCCAATACTGCACTTTAAGGAAACAGGCACACCAGGAGAATATATGCCACACCTGGCCGGGAGGGTCCCACGCCCACGGAGCCTCCCTCACTGCTAACTCAGCAGTCTGCGGCAATCTATCCGCAAGGCAGCAGCGAGGCTGGGGGAGGGGCGCCCGCCATTGCTGAGGCTTAAGTAGGTAAACAAAGCCGCTGGGAAGCTCGAACTGGGTGGAGCTCACAGCAGCTCAAGGAAGCCTGCCTGTCTCTGTAGACTCCACCTCTGGGGACAGCCTACAGCTGAAGTCGAATAGGGGAAGCAGCGGGGGCCGTGCAGACGCCAACGACTCTGTCTGACAGCTTTGGGGAGAGCCGTGGATCTCCCAACGCGGAGATTGAGATCCGAGAACGGACAGACTGCCTGCTCAAGTGGGTCCCTGACCCCTGAGTAGTCTAGCTGGGACACATCCCCCACTTGGGGCAGTCGGACACCCCACACTTCACAGGGTGGAGTCACCCCTGAGGGGAAACTTCCAAAGGAAGTATCAGACAGGTACACTCGCTGTTCAGCAATATTCTATCTTCGGCAAACTCTGCTGCTGATACCCAGGCAAACAGGGTCTGGAGTGGGCCTCAAGCAATCTCTAACAGACCAACAGACAGTCCTTCTGACTGTTAGAAGGAAAACTATCAAACAGGAAGGACACCTATACCAAAACCCCATCAGTACGTCACCATCATCAAAGACCAGAGACAGATAAAACCACAAAGATGGGGAAGAAGCAGGGCAGAAAAGCTGGAAATTCAAAAAATAAGAGCGCATCTCCCCCTGCAAAGGAGCGCAGCCCATCGCCAGCAACGGATCAAAGCTGGTCAGAGAATGACTTTGACGAGATGAGAGAAGAAGGCTTCAGTCCATCAAACCTCTCAGAGCTAAAGGAGGAATTACGTACCCAGCGCAAAGAAACTAAAAATCTTGAAAAAAGAGTGGAAGAATTGACAGCTAGACTAATTAATGCAGAGAAGATCATAAACGAAATGACAGAGATGAAAACCATGACACGAGAAATACGTGACAAATGCACAAGCTTCAGTAACCGACTCGATCAACTGGAAGAAAGAGTATCAGCGATTGAGGATCAAATGAATGAAATGAAGCGAGAAGAGAAACCAAAAGAAAAAAGAAGAAAAAGAAATGAACAAAGCCTGCAAGAAGTATGGGATTATGTAAAAAGACCAAATCTACGTCTGATTGGGGTGCCTGAAAGTGAGGAGGAAAATGGAACCAAGTTGGAAAACACTCTTCAGGATATCATCCAGGAGAACTTCCCCAACCTAGTAGGGCAGGCCAACATTCAAATTCAGGAAATACAGAGAACGCCACAAAGATACTCCTCCAGAAGAGCAACTCCAAGACACATAATTGCCAGATTCACCAAAGTTGAAATGAAGGAAAAAATCTTAAGGGCAGCCAGAGAGAAAGGTCGAGTTACCCACAAAGGGAAGCCCATCAGACTAACAGCAGATCTCTCAGCAGAAACTCTAGAAGCCAGAAGAGAGTGGGGGCCAATATTCAACGTTCTTAAAGAAAAGAATTTTCAACCCAGAATTTCGTATCCAGCCAAACTAAGTTTCATCAGTGAAGGAGAAATAAAATCCTTTACAGATAAGCAAATGCTTAGAGATTTTGTCACCACCAGGTCTGCCTTACAAGAGACCCTAAAGGCAGCCCTAAACATGGAAAGGAACAACCAGTACCAGCCATTGCAAAAACATGCCAAAATGTAAAGACCATCGAGGCGAGGAAGAAACTGCATCAACTAACGAGCAAAATAACCAGTTAATATCATAATGACAGGATCAAGTTCACACATAACAATATTAACCTTAAATGTAAATGGACTAAATGCTCCAATTAAAAGACACAGACTGGCAAACTGGATAAAGAGTCAAGACCCATCAGTCTGCTGTATTCAAGAGACTCATCTCACATGCAGAGACATACATAGGCTCAAAATAAAGGGATGGAGGAAGATCTACCAAGCAAATGGAGAACACAAAAAAGCAGGGGTTGCAATCCTAGTCTCTGATAAAACAGACTTTAAACCATCAAAGATCAAAAGAGACAAAGAAGGCCATTACATAATGGTAAAGGGATCAATTCAACAGGAAGAGCTAACTCTCCTAAATATATATGCACCCAATACAGGAGCACCCAGATTCATAAAGCAAGTCCTTAGAGACCTACAAAGAGACTTAGACTCCCATACAATAATAATGGGAGACTTCAACACTCCACTGTCAACACTAGACAGATCAACAAGACAGAAAGTTAACAAGGATATCCCGGAATTGAACTCATCTCTGCACCAAGCGGACCTAATAGACATCTATAGAACTCTCCACCCCAAATCAACAGAATATTCATTCTTCTCAGCACCACATTGCACTTTTCCCAAAATTGACCACATAATTGGAAGTAAAGCACTCCTCAGCAAATGTACAAGAACAGAAATTATAACAAACTGTCTCTCGGACCACAGTGCAATCAAACTAGAACTCAGGACTAAGAAACTCAATCAAAACCGCTCAACTACATGGAAACTGAACAACGTGCTTCTGAATGACTACTGGGTACATAACGAAATGAAAGCAGAAATAAAGATGTTCTTTGAAACCAATGAGAACAAAGATACAACATACCAGAATCTCTGGGACACATTTAAAGCAGTGTGTAGAGGGAAATTTAGAGCACTAAATGCCCACAAGAGAAAGCAGGAAAGATCTAAAATTGACACTCTAACATCACAATTAAAAGAACTAGAGAGGCAAGAGCAAACACATTCAAAAGCTAGCAGAAGGCAAGAAATAAGCTTTCCTCACTCCTTTTCATTCTTACTTCTTTTTTTTTTCTCTGACTGAGTAATTTCAAATTACCTATCTTCAAATTCAGAGATTGTTCTGCTTGATCAAGTCTGTTGTTGAAGCTCTCTATTTTATTAATCAACTTATTCAGAATACTACAGGATTTCTATTTGATGCTTTATGTATGTCTACTATCTCTGTGCAATTTCTCATTCATACCATGAGTTGGTTTCCTGATTTTGTTGAATTGTCTTTCTGTATTTGTTTGTTTGTTTGTTTCTTGTTCCTGAAGAGGATTATTTTGAATTCCTTTTTCTGGCAATTCATTTATTTTTCTATTTATTGAGGTCTGTTACTAGATAATTATTATGACTTGTTGGTGGCCTCATATCTTCCTGCTTTTTCATGTTTCTTATTCATGTGTTGCGGTCTGTGCATCTGGTCAATCATCTCTTCCAAACTTTCTAGAATAGCTTTCATAAAGAAAGTTTTTCACCTGCTGTTGTTTTTTTGCCTGCTCGTGGGAAGGGTGTGGCAACTGATTTTCTGCATAAGTGCAATGGTATGATCTCTGTGCAGCTTCTTTAGCTGTATTCAGTGTCAGTAGTAAGTGTGGGCACCTCAGTGGCCTAGGCTGTAGAAGCCTGTGGCCATGACAGCATAGGTTGTTAATGTTTTAGGTGTCAAGGGCTTTGGGGTTCTCCTTTCCTTATTTTTCCTACAATGGAGAGCCTTAGCCAAGGAGATCCCTTTTGGTACCAGGTCTGACACAACCTAAAAGTAGCTGCAGTCGTGCTGGGTTCCAGGTACAGGTAATCATAGCAGCTGTGGTGCGAAGGTCCTGGGCTTAGTGTTACATGGACCTATTGTGACACCTAGGTCTTTGGCTGCAAGTTTTCTCTCTTTGGCTGGTTGAATATAAGTCGCCCACAGAGCCAGGATCTGTGACTCTGCAGCATCTCCTAGCAGCTCGGGCTCAGGGGTCTGGGTCATGGTTGTGATTCTACCCGTGGGTGGGAGCTCAGAGTACTGGCACATCTGTGGGGAAAAAGGAATGTTGTAGAGGTTTGGACCTGCAGAGCAGAGTATGGTTGCAATTTGGAAACCTGTGCCAACAGGGCTCAGTGGCAGCCTGAGTCCCAGAGAATGAGATACTGTGTAGTAGTAACTATAGACCCTGGGATTTCAGGGCTCAGCAGTATCTCAGACTCTGTGAGGCCAGGTGCAGTGGCAACAGTACCCTAGAATGGTGGAGCACGGCTGTTACTTGAGCCCTGGTGCTGGGCAGGGGACAGTACAGTGATGACTTCACTCCCCAGGAAGAGGGGTGTCTCAGCAGCTAAGACACCTCTCTAGGGGGCTAGTCCAGCTCCAAGGGTACTACACTTACTTGGCTTATAGGGTGAGGTATCTCAGCTCAGCCACTGCTCTGTTTCCTTGAAGCATGGGGTACTATGTCAGCCTAACCCTGAGATGCAAAGCTACTCAGCTTCACCAGGACACTGATTCCCTAGGGGGGGTGATGTGTTGTATCGTCTCACTCCTGAGGGTGTGGTGACTGTTCGGGGCTGCCCAGGCACCATTTCTCTGGGATGCAGGGTGCTGCTGCAGCTTAGGTACTGGGGTGCATGACCATTCTTGGTGGTCAAGGCCCTGTTTCCTGGGATGAAGGGAACTGCTTCAATGTAGATACTGGGGAGGTGTGGCTTCTCTTAGTGGCTAAAGTCCTATTTCCCAAGAGGCAGAGTCCTGCTTCAGCTCGAGCTGAAAAGGCAGAGGGAGTGGTAGGTGAAGTGGCTTCCCCTCTGCTTGAGCCAACAGAGAAAGCTGTAACAGCTGATTGTGGCTTGGCTTGAGGATATCTGGGCACTGGTCTGGGGTGGTTTGGCCGTAGCTTAGCCTCAAGGATAAGGGAGAGCCATGACTACTTACTGCTAGAGCAAGACACATGCAGCCATACTTCTAATTCAAGACCGTGTAATGCAGTAGCCCTGTGGGCCACAGGGGGCAGGGCACAGTGTCAGCTTCTCCTCTGGAGGGAGCACAGCTTTGTGGACTCCAGTCAGCTCCCACAGCTGGGCTTAGTGCCTGTGAGGACTGCAGGGGATCCCAGGGTTGAGATCTGTTGGTGTCCAAGGTGTTGATGGGGATTCCTAGGATCCTCTTGCTTACTTCCTCATTGTAGACAGAAGTTCCTCCTAGTTCCTAGCTGATTCTCATTAAGGGATGGAGTGGTAGAGGCCTGACATTTCCTTCCCATCTCTATGTAACAATCCCAAGTTTCTGTGTTCACCAGGGTTTCTGTTACTCCCCTGATGCACTTTGATGCTCTTCCTTGGTTAGTTTCATTAAAATGCAGTTGTTTATTTGTTGTTCTGACTGTCTTTGTAAAGAGTAGAGTGCTAGGGGGCTTCTAGCCGGCCATCTTGCTGACATCGTCTCTCTCAGAGAGCAGGTTTCTCTTGCTTCATAGGCCAACAAAGCCTTCTCAGGGATTCAAGGCAGTTTAAGCAGAAAAGAGGATCCTGAAACCCTACTGCTTCCACTAATTTACTTTGTGACCTTAGGTAAGTCACTTCCTTACTCCCATCTGAGGATCTAATTTCTTATTTGTAAAATGAAGATGTTGAGTTAGATAATATCTAAAATGTTTGGCAGTCTTGTTGGATTTTATCATGTAAGACTAACTAAAGAGCCACTTTGAGAAAAATAATCCTGTCACAGTGCTGGTAGCACGCTATTTCTTGACCTCGGTGATGATTACATGGTGTATTAATATCTGTTATCATGGTACTAATAAAGACATACCAGAGACTAGGTAATTTATAAATGAAAGAGGTTTAATTGACTCACAGTTCCACATGGCTGAGGAGGCTTCAAAATCACAGCAGAAGGTGAAGGGGAAGCAAGACATGTCTTACATGGCAGCAGGCAAGAGGGGGCATGTGCAGGGAAACTCCTCCTTATAAATCCATCAGATCTCGAGACACTTATTCACTATCATGAGAAGAGCATGGGAAAAACCGGCCCCCATGACTCAGTTACCTCCCACTGGGTCCCTCCCATGACACTGTGGGAATTATGGGAGCTACAATTTAAGATGATATTTGGGTGGGGACACAGCCAAACTATATCACACCAGTATTCTTATTTTATGATAATTCATTGTTCTGCATATTTATGGTTTTCTGAGTGCATGTCATAGTTCAACAAAATTTTAATTAATAAAAGCTTCACTAGAATAATAGAGGCTGGAGCTTTTATTTTGAGGGAAAAATACTATTTTTAGAACTTAGATGAATACTTTCCATGAATTTTATAAAATGTATGTGCAAAAAGTCACAATTAGCCTAACAAGAAACCGAGGTTTTGGGGTGACTTCCTTAAACAAAACTCCCAGGCAGGAACATCTGGTTGTGGAATGTTTGTTCTCACTGCTTGGCACGAGGATTAATGCTGGGAAGGTAGTAATCTCTGGTAGGCATTAATCTACACACTCCCCTGGGATGTCTCAATAACCGGGACAGAGGCTTGTTTTAATGCCTAGGCATTGACACCACCATGCTTCTGAATCAGCAGATTCCAAATCAGGGATTCTGTTTAGTTTATAGAGAAAATAACAAAGGCTACTGCAGGTCTCAACTGTTGGCGTTGGTTGCTTTTTCTGATCTCTCTGCTCCTTTATTGTTCATCTATATACGTAGAAAATATCTGGGTCCTTACAGGCTCTCTGAGTACATTATCAGGACCAACATCTTTAACCTTGCGTGTTGCTCTTTCCTCTCTTTCTATATTTTTCTCTCTGTTTTGTATGTGTGTGTTGTTGGGGCCAGGGGGCTGGTGATTTAGTCTTATTTATACTCCTCAGAATGCCACCACTTTTCTACTCCCTTTCTGTCCCACAGTCTTCAGGGTCAGGCCAATTGCAAAGTAGGACACTTTAGTCACTCAATTCAATATTTGACTTACAGAGTGCTTTTGTTTTACTTTTTCAGCTGCTTCTCCTGCCAACTCTCTTCTAATTCACAAATCCTTATATAGGTTTATATTAATAGCTAGCCATAGAGTTTATCTCTGTAGGGGAATTTCAGTATTGGACAGGGGCTGTGAAGGGGAGAACCCGAGAGATCTGGATATGCAGATTAAGTAGATATGTTTCAAACCAAAACCAAACACATAAACAAGAAATAATTTGTTATTCTGAGAAGAAAGAAGTGAGAAATAGATGAATGATACAATACTGGACAATACACAATGTGACACTCCTCTCCGTGGCCTCTCTATATCTTCGATAAAGTTGTTAACCCCATGAAATTCTTAAGGCAAGTGGAATTTTTACAGTGCCAAGGCCAGAATGTGTAAGTGGGCTGACTGTGAGATTCTCAGCAGGTGTGGAGGGAATGGCAGAGAGAAGGGAATACGAGAAAGTGGGAGAAGAATTTCAGATTCTCCTCCCATTGTGAAATGTTAGTTTTCACCAAGTGTAACCAAATCTTCAAGGGATTGGATTTGGGGGTGGGCAGCTGACATCTCAGTTGCACATACCATATTACCTGCCACTTTTGGAACACACTCCTCTCACACCTCACACATTTGCCTGGAACGTACTCCACCTACCCTCTAGTGTGCAGTCAGCTCTGTGGTGCCTTACTCCATACCTCTAACTTCCCACACTCACATTCCCCTCTTCCCACTCACCATCTTCTGTCTCTATGGTGTTTCGTGCACACACTCTTATCACGGCTCTATCACAAAAGGCTGCCATTATCTACTCATGTTTCTGTCACCTCCACTAGACTATCAGCTTCTGTAGATTAAAGACTGTGGTATGAGTTCCTCTGGGTGTCTGTGAGAGAAGATGCTTTTGTTCGTGCTTTAGCACAGAACTTCATTACTCAGTTCACAAACATTTACAGAGCACTCGCTGTGTATGAGGTCATGTGCAAAGATAAAATAAATATAAGCCTTGTCCTTCCAATCTGAAGCACTGCTGAGAAACAGGCAGGGTATCCATTCATTCATCCAAGATATTTAAACTTAATGCCTGCTCTATAGAATGCCCATACTAAGTGCTGGACTGCGAAGATTAGTGCAGCACAGTTCCTGCTCTGGAATTCCTCATGGCCCACTACTGAAGACAGGAAAGTAAATGGTGATTATAGAATAGTAGGATCAATGCCACAGGAGTCAAGAGCTCAAGTGCTATCATAATCCAGACTGGATGAGTGGTGGATGCATGCCCTCAAATGTCTAAGAAAATTCATCTCAAGGGATCTGTAATCCCAAAAAATTCTCTCGTCAGTATCTTTGTCTTTATCATTTTCTCCTTTATGTATTTTTGAGAAAATCTCTCTAAAAATCAATACATGGTGTGAGAAGCTCAGCAGAACTTTAAATTATTTCCTTCTTAAGTACAAGAATAGTTACTAGGGCTCGAGCATGTCTCTGGCCCTAGACTGAGTGAGATGCCCAGCTCTCCACTATGCATGTCCCAAGCAGCTCTGGGATTTTTATTTGAATCAGAGGGAAGTCATAAAACAACACCCTATAATCTCCACAATAGGCACCCGAATTCATGACCGTTTTCACAATCTTATTCCTCTGACCCTACAGCTTTTGAATCACAAAAGAACTAATTTGCTTATTTGGAGTCCATGATGAAGATGCGATGGGGAAAACCATCTATGAACAATCTCTACAGGCTTCCATCTAAAACATTCTGGACACTGAAGAAAAATTAATTAAATCTTGTAGACTCATTGAGCTGGAAACTTACAAATAATTTAGTCCAACAGTTTTCAGATTTGAACATTTTTCCCCCAAATAAAAGCTTCAGAAGAAATCCAGTAAGTGATAAATGGACCTTTTTTGACTGAAATAAGTTTGATGCCCGGAAAACCCACCCATGAATCCCTCAGGTAACCTCAAGAGTAGTATCCAGGACTGGGCACGATGGCTCACACCTGTAATCCCAGTACTTTAGGAGGCTGAGGGGGGCGAATCATGAAGTCAGGATTTTAAGACCAGTCTGGTTAAAATGGTGAAACCCCGTCTCTACTAAAAATACAAAAAAATTAGCTGGGTGTGGTGGTGGGCATCTGTAATCCCAGCTACTCAGGATGCTGAGGCAGGAGAATCGCTGGAACCCTGGAGGCAGAGATTGCAGTGAGTTGAGATCGCACCACTGCACTGCAGCCCGGGCAACAGTGTGGGACTCCATCTCAAAAAACAAACAAACAACAACAACAACAACAAACAAGGAATAGTATCCAGGAGCACAACTTGCAAACAATCAAGTCTCACCTTTATTTTGCAGAGAAGAGCCTGCAGTGCAGAGAAGAGAAGCAAGAAAGTGACCTACCCAGGGTCACTCTGAGGGGACAGCAAAGGAGTGAGGACCCACATTTCTCAGCCTAGCCCTGTATTCTTCCCCACAGCCCTCTTTCCATCTGCTGCTGAGTCAAAGCACTTTATAGCAGAGGGCTCTGCCTGGCCCAGGTGGAGCTGGGAGGGGAGAAAGCTTCCGTTAACTCAACTTTCCCCCACGGGGGGGAAGCTATTATCAATCTTTTATTTGCTTTTATTTTATGTAACTGACACCATTTTTCCTAAAAATAATTAATCAGTAATAAATTCTAATTCCTCAAAGGCAATAAGAATTCTACCAATTAAATGTTTTCTCCCTAAAGACCTTCTGCCAAACCACAAGTTACCTATTCTATTTATCCTGCTATCTTATAAGCATATGGTATGACTGCTTTCCTGGGACTTCAATTGCCTCTCTCATGTATTAATTCCCTCACCTTCTGGATCACTATCTTTTCACTTGGTTTAATCTTTTACTTTGCTGAAGCACAGACTCAGTTAACTTTCTATGAAGTCATAAGGAGAAAAGGGAATAAAAGTAAAACATATGCTAATATTCAAGAGGATCCAAGACAAGATAAAAGCACTACAGCAGATTAAAAAAAAAGTATTGAAAATTATAATTCCACAAATTAAAGGAGAAAAAATACTTATAACATCACCACCCTGAGGACAGCATCATTAATATTTTGTGTACTTCCTTCCAAACTATTCAATGGGATATATAAATTTAAATATTGAAATCTTATAGTTGCAGAAAACTACAAATATAATGAGCACTTGTATATTCACATAGAATTAACAACTGTTAATACAGATTACATTTCCTTTTTTTTATTATTATACTTTAAGTTCTAGAGTACACGTGCACAACGTGCAGGTTTGTTACATATGTATACATGTGCCATGTTGGTGTGCTGCACCCATTAACTCATCATTTACATTAGGTATATCTCCTAATGCTATCCCCCAACCCCCTCCCCAAAATAGGTCCCGGTATGTGATGTTCCTCTTTCTGTGTCCAAGTGATCTCATTGTTCAATTCCCACCCGTGAGTGAGAACATGCGGTATTTGGTTTTCTGTTCTTGTGAAAGTTTGCTGAGAATGATGGTTTCCAGCTGCATCCATGTCCCTACAACAGACACGAACTCATCCTTTTTTATGGCTGCATAGTATTCCATGGTGTATATGTGCCATATTTTCTTAATCCAGTCTGTCACGGATGGACATTTGGGTTGATTCCAAGTCTTTGCTATTGTGAATAGTGCTGCTATAAACATGCGTGTGCTAAAAACATATGTGTCTTTGTAGCACCATGACTTATAATCCTTTGGTTGTATACCCAGTAATGGGATGGCTGGATCAAATGGTATTTCTAGTTCTAGATCCTTGAGGAATCACCACACTGTTTTCCACAATGGTTGAACTAGTTTACAGACCCACCAACAGTGTAAAAGTGTTCCTATTTCTCCACATCCTCTCCAGCACTTGTTGTTTCCTGATTTTTTTTTTTTATTATACTTTAAGTTCTAGGGTACATGTGCATGACGTTTATATCATGTATAACTCCCCAATGCAATCCCTCCCTCCTCCCCCCTCCCCATGATAGGCCCCAGTGTGTGATGTTCCCCTTCCCGAGTCCAAGTGATCTCATTGTTCAGTTCCCACCTATGAGTGAGAACATGCGATGTTTGGTTTCTCTTCTTGTGATAGTTTGCTAAGAATGATGGTTTCCAGCTGCATCCATGTCCCTACAAAGGACGCAAACTCATCCTTTTTGATGGCTGCATAGTATTCCATGGTGTATATGTGCCACATTTTCTTAATCCAGTCTGTCACAGATGGACATTTGGGTTGATTCCAAGTCTTTGCTATTGTGAATAGTGCCGCAATAAACATACGTGTGCATGTGTCTTTGTAGTAGAGTAATTTATAATCCTTTGGGTATATACCCAGTAGTGGGATGGCTGGGTCATATGGTACATCTAGTTCTAGATCCTTGAGGAATCGCCATACTGTTTTCCATAATGGTTGAACTAGTTTACAATCCCACCAACAGTGTAAAAGTGTTCCTATTTCTCCACATCCTCTCCAACACCTGTTGTTTCCTGACTTCTTAATGATTGCCATTCTAACTGGTGTGAGATGGTATCTCATTGTGGTTTTGATTTGCATTTCTCTGATGGCGAGTGATGATGAGCATTTTTCATGTGTCTGTTGGCTGTATGGATGTCTTCTTTTGAGAAATGTCTGTTCATATCCTTTCCCCACTTTTTGATAGGGTTGTTTGTTTTTTCTTGTATATTTGTTTGAGTTCTTTGTAGATTCTGGATATTAGCCCTTTGTCAGATGAGTAGGTTGCAAAAATTTTTTCCCATTCTGTAGGTTGCCTGTTCACTCTGATGGTAGTTTCTTTAGCTGTGCAAAAGCTCTTTAGTTTAATTAGATCCCATGTGTCAATTTTTGCTTTTGCTGCCGTTGCTTTTGGTGTTTTAGACATGAAGTCCTTGCCCATGCCTATGTCCTGAATGGTACTACCTAGATTTTCTTCTAGGGTTTTTATGGTATTAGGTCTAACATTTAAGTCTCTAATCCATCTTGAATTAATTTTCGTATAAGGGGTAAGGAAAGGATCCAGTTTCAGCTTTCTACTTATGGCTAGCCAATTTTCCCAGCACCATTTATTAAATAGGGAATCCTTCCCCATTTCTTGTTTCTCTCAGGTTTGTCAAAGATCAGATGGCTGTAGATGTGTGGTAGTATTTCTGAGGACTCTGTTCTGTTCCATTGGTCTATATCTCTGTTTTGGTACCAGTACCATGCTGTTTTGGTTACTGTAGCCTTGTAGTATAGTTTGAAGGCAGGTAGCGTGACGCCTCCAGCTTTGTCCTTTTGACTTAGGATTGTCTTGGCAATGCGGGCTCTTTTTGGTTCCATATGAACTTTAAAGCCGTTTTTTCCAATTCTGTGAAGAAACTCATTGGTAGCTTGATGGGGATGGCATTGAATCTATAAATCACCTTGGGCAGTATGGCCATTTTCACGATATTGATTCTTCCTATCCATGAGCATGGTATGTTCTTCCATTTGTTTGTGTCCTCTTTGATTTCACTGAGCAGTGGTTTGTAGTTCTCCTTGAAGAGGTCCTTTACATCCCTTGTAAGCTGGATTCCTAGGTATTTTATTCTCTTTGAAGCAATTGTGAATGGAAGTTCATTCCTGATTTGGCTCTCTGCTTGTCTGTTACTGGTGTATAAGAATGCTTGTGATTTTTGCACATTAATTTTGTATCCTGAGACTTTGCTGAAGTTGCTTATCAGCTTAAGGAGATTTTGGGCTGAGACAATGGGGTTTTCTAAATATACAATCATGTCATCTGCAAACAGGGACAATTTGACTTCTTCTTTTCCTAACTGGATACCCTTGATTTCTTTCTCTTGCCTGATTGCCCTAGCCAGAACTTCCAACACTATGTTGAATAGGAGTGGTGAGAGAGGGCATCCCTGTCTTGTGCCAGTTTTCAAAGGGAATTTTTCCAGTTTTTGCCCATTCAGTATGATATTAGCTGTGGGTTTGTCATAAATAGCTCTTATTGTTTTGAGGTACGTTCCATCAATACCGAATTTATTGAGCGTTTTTAGCATAAAGGGCTCTTGAATTTTGTCAAAAGCCTTTTCTGCATCTATTGAGATAATTATGTGGTTCTTGTCTTTGGTTCTGTTTATATGCTGGATTATGTTTATTGATTTGTGAATGTTGAACCAGCCTTGCATCCCAGGGATGAAGCCCACTTCATCATGGTGGATAAGCTTTTTGATGTGCTGCTGAATCCGGTTTGCCAGTATTTTATTGAGGATTTTTGCATCGATGTTCATCAGGGATATTGGTCTAAAATTCTCTTTTTTTGTTGTGTCTCTGCCAGGCTTTGGTATCAGGATGATGTTGGCCTCATAAAAAGAGTTAGGGAGGATTCCCTCTTTTTCTATTGATTGAAATAGTTTCAGAAGGAATGGTACCAGCTCCTCCTTGTACCTCTGGTAGAATTCAGCTGTGAATCCATCTGGTCCTGGACTTTTTTTGGTGGGTAGGCTATTAATTGTTGCCTCAATTTCAGAGCCTGCTATTGGTCTATTCAGGGATTCAACTTCTTCCTGGTTTAGTCTTGGGAGAGTGTAAGTGTCCAGGAAATTATCCATTTCTTCTAGATTTTCTAGTTGATTTGCGTAGAGGCATTTATAGTATTCTCTGATGGTTGTTTGTATTTCTGTGGGGTCGGTGGTGATATCCCCTTTATCATTTTTTATTGCGTCTATTTGATTCCTCTCTCTTTTCTTCTTTATTAGTTTAGCTAGCGGTCTGTCAATTTTGTTGATCTTTTCAAAAATCCAGCTCCTGGATTCATTGATTTTTTGGAGGGTTTTTTGTGTCTCTATCTCCTTCATTTCTGCTCTGATCTTAGTTATTTCTTGCCTTCTGCTAGCTTTTGAATGTGTTTGCTCTTGCCTCTCTAGTTCTTTTAATTGTGATGTTAGAGTGTCAATTTTAGATCTTCCTGCTTTCTCTTGTGGGCATTTAGTGCTATAAATTTCCCTCTACACACTGCTTTGTGTCCCAGAGATTCTGGTATGTTGTATCTTTGTTCTCATTGGTTTCGAAGAACATCTTTATTTCTGCTTTCATTTCGTTATGTACCCAGTAGTCATTCAGGAGCAGGTTGTTCAGTTTCCATGTAGTTGAGTGGTTTTGATTGAGTTTCTTAGTCCTGAGTTCTAGTTTGATTGCACTGTGGTCTGAGAGACAGTTTGTTATAATTTCTGTTCTTGTACATTTGCTGAGGAGTGCTTTACTTCCAATTATGTGGTCAATTTTGGAATAAGTGCGATGTGGTGCTGAGAAGAATGTATATTCTGTTGATTTGGGGTGGAGAGTTCTATAGATGTCTATTAGGTCCGCTTGGTGCAGAGATGAGTTCAATTCCTGGATATCCTTGTTAACTTTCTGTCTCGTTGATCTGTCTAATGTTGACAGTGGAGTGTTGAAGTCTCCCATTATTATTGTATGGGAGTCTAAGTCTCTTGTAAGTCTCTAAGGACTTGCTTTATGAATCTGGGTGCTCCTGTATTGGGTGCATATATATTTAGGAGAGTTAGCTCTTCCTGTTGAATTGATCCCTTTACCATTATGTAATGGCCTTCTTTGTCTCTTTTGATCTTTGATGGTTTAAAGTCTGTTTTATCAGAGACTAGGATTGCAACCCCTGCTTTTTTTTGTTCTCCATTTGCTTGGTAGATCTTCCTCCATCCCTTTATTTTGAGCCTATGTATGTCTCTGCATGTGAGATGGGTCTCCTGAATACAGCAGACTGATGGGTCTTGACTCTTTATCCAGTTTGCCAGTCTGTGTCTTTTAATTGGAGCATTTAGTCCATTTACATTTAAGGTTAATATTGTTATGTGTGAACTTGATCCTGTCATTATGATATTAACTGGTTATTTTGCTCGTTAGTTGATGCAGTTTCTTCCTAGCCTCGATGGTCTTTACATTTTGGCATGTTTTTGCAATGGCTGGTACCGGTTGTTCCTTTCCATGTTTAGGGCTTCCTTCAGGGTCTCTTGTAAGGCAGGCCTGGTGGTGACAAAATCTCTAAGCATTTGCTTATCTGTAAAGGATTTTATTTCTCCTTCACTGATGAAGCTTAGTTTGGCTGGATATGAAATTCTGGGTTGAAAATTCTTTTCTTTAAGAACGTTGAATATTGGCCCCCACTCTCTTCTGGCTTGTAGAGTTTCTGCCGAGAGGTCTGCTGTTATTCTGATGGGCTTCCCTTTGTGGGTAACCCGACCTTTCTCTCTGGCTGCCCTTAAGATTTTTTCCTTCATTTCAACTTTGGTGAATCTGGCAATTATGTGTCTTGGAGTTGCTCTTCTCGAGGAGTATCTTTGTGGCGTTCTCTGTATTTCCTGAATTTGAATGTTGGCCTGCCCTACTAGGTTGGGGAAGTTCTCCTGGATGATATCCTGAAGAGTGTTTTCCAACTTGGTTCCATTTTCCCCCTCACTTTCAGGCACCCCAATCAGACGTAGATTTGGTCTTTTTACATAATCCCATACTTCTTGCAGGCTTTGTTCATTTCTTTTTCTTCTTTTTTCTTTTGGTTTCTCTTCTCGCTTCATTTCATTCATTTGATCCTCAATCGCTGATACTCTTTCTTCCAGTTGATCGAGTCGGTTACTGAAGCTTGTGCATTGTCACGTATTTCTCGTGTCATGGTTTTCATCTCTGTCATTTCATTTATGATCTTCTCTGCATTAATTAGTCTAGCTGTCAATTCTTCCACTTTTTTTTCAAGATTTTTAGTTTCTTTGCGCTGGGTACGTAATTCCTCCTTTAGCTCTGAGAGGTTTGATGGACTGAAGCCTTCTTCTCTCATCTCGTCAAAGTCATTCTCTGACCAGCTTTGATCCATTGCTGGCGATGGGCTGCGCTCCTTTGCAGGGGAAGATGCGCTCTTATTATTTGAATTTCCAGCTTTTCTGCCCTGCTTCTTCCCCATCTTTGTGGTTTTATCTGTCTCTGGACTTTGATGATGGTGACGTACTGATGGGGTTTTGGTATAGGTGTCCTTCCTGTTTGATAGTTTTCCGTCTGACAGTCAGAAGGACTGTCTGTTGGTCTGTTAGAGATTGCTTGAGGCCCACTCCAGACCCTGTTTGCCTGGGTATCAGCAGCAGAGGTTGCCGAAGATAGAATATTGCTGAACAGCGAGTGTACCTGTCTGATTCTTTCTTTGGAAGTTTCCTCTCAGGGGTGACGCCACCCTGTGAGGTGTGGGGTGTCAGACTGCCCCTAGTGGGGGATTTCTCCCAGCTAGGCTACTCAGGGGTCAGGGACCCACCTGAGCAGGCAGTCTGTCCGTTCTCAGATCTCAACCTCCGCGTTAGGAGATCCACGGCTCTCCCCAAAGCTGTCAGACAGAGTCGTTCGCGTCTGCACCGCCCCCGCTCTTTCCCCTAATGGACTGCAGCTGTGCGCTGTCCGCAGAGGTAGAGTCTACAGAGACAGGCAGGCTTCCTTGAGCTGCTGTGAGCTCCACCCAGTTCGAGCTTCCCAGCGGCTTTGTTTACCTACTTAAGCCTCAGCAATGGCGGGCGCCCCTCCCCCAGCCTCGCTGCTGCCTTGCGGATAGATCGCCGCAGAGGGCTGTGTTAGCAGTGAGGGAGGCTCCGTGGGCGTGGGACCCTCCCGGCCAGGTGTGGGATATATTCTCCTGGTGTGCCTGTTTCCTTAAAGCGCAGTATTGGGGTGGGAGTTACCCGATTTTCCAGGTGTTGTGTGTCTCAGTTCCCCTGGCTAGGAAAAGGGCTGTTTCCTGATTTTTTAATGATTGTCATTCTAACTGGTGTGAGATGGTATCTCATTGTGGTTTTGATTTGCATTTCCCTCATGGTGAGTGATGATGAGCACCATGTGTCTGTTGGCTATATGAATGTCTTCTTTTGAGAAGTGTCTGTTCATATACTTTGCCCACTTTTTGATGGGGTTGTTTGTTTTTCTCTTGTAAATTTGATTGAGTTCTTTGTAGGTTCTGGATATCAGCCCTTTGTCAGATGAGTAGATTGAAAAAATTTTCTCCCATTCTGTAGGTTGTCTGTTCACTCTGATGGTAGTTTCTTTTGCTGTGCAGAAGCTCTTTAGTTTAATTAGATCCCATTTGTCAATTTTGACTTTTGTTGCCATTGCTTTTGCTGTTTTAGACATGAAGTCCTTGCCCACGCCTATGTCCTGAAAACCTAGGTTTTCTTCTAGGGTTTTTATGGTATTAGGTCTAACATTTAAGTCTCTAATCCATCTTGAATTAATTTTCATATAAGGAGTAAGGAAGCAATCCAGTTTCAGCTTTCTACTTATGGCTAACCAATTTTCCCAGCACCATTTATTCAACAGGGAATCCTTTCCCCATTTCTTGTTTTTGTCAGGTTTGTCAAAAATCAGATGGCTGTAGATGTGTTGTATTATTTCTGAGGGCTCTGATCTGTTCCATTCATCTATATCTCTGTTTTGGTACCAGTACCATGCTGTTTTGGTTACTGTAGCCTTGTAGTGCAGTTTGAAGTCAGGTAGCATGATGCCTCCAGCTTTGTTCTTTTGGCTTAGGATTGTCTTGGCAATGCGGGCTCTTTTGTGGTTCCATATGAACTTTAAAGCAGTTTTTTCCAATTCTGTGAAGAAACTCATTGGTAGCTTGATGGGGATGGCATTGAATCTATAAATTACCTTGGGCAGTATGGCCATTTTCACAATATTGATTCTTCCTATCCATGAGCATGGAATGTTCTTCCATTTGTTTGTGTCCTCTTTTATTTCACTGAGCAGTGGTTTGTAGTTCTCCTTGAAGAGGTCCTTTACATCCCTTTTAAGTTGGATTCCTAGGTATTTTACTCTCTTTGAAGCTATTGTGAATGGGAGTTCATTCATCATTTGGCTCTCTGTCTGTTACTGGTGTATAAGAATGCTTGTGATTTTTGCACATTAATTTTGTATCCTGAGACTTTGCTGAAGTTGCTTATCAGCTTAGGGAGATTTTGGGCTGAGACGATGGGGTTTTCTAAATATACAATCATGTCATCTGCAAACAGGGACTATTTGACTTCTTCTTTTCCTAACTGAATATGCTTTATTTCTTTCTCTTGCCTGATTGCCCTAGCCAGAACTTCCAACACTATGTTGAATAGGAATGGTAAGACAGGGCATCCCTGTCTTGTGCCAGTTTTCAAAGGGAATGTTTCCAGTTTTTGCCCATTCAATATGATACTGGCTCTGGGTTTGTCATAAATAGCTCTTATTATTTAGAGATACGTTCCATCAATACCGAACTTATTGAGTGTTTTTAGCCTGAAGGGCTGTTGAATATTGTCAAAGGCCTTTTCTGCATCTATTGAGATAATCATGTGGTTTTTGTCTCTGGTTCGGTTTATATGCTGGATTACGTTTATTTATTTCTGTATGAGTCTTGCTCTCAGGGATGAAACCCACTTATTCATGGTGGATAAGCTTTTTAATATGCTGCTGGATTCAGTTTGCCAGTATTTTATTGAGGATTTTTGCATCGATGTTCATCAGGGTTATTGGTCTAAAATTCTCTTTTTTTGCTTTATCTCTGCCAGGATTTGCTATCAGGATGATGTTGGACTCGTAAAATGAGTTAGGAAGGATTCCCTCTTTTTCTATTGATTGGAATAATTTCAGAAGAAATGGTACCAACTCCTCCTCATATCTCTCGTAGAATTCAGCTGTGAATCCATCTGGTCCTGGACTTTTTTTGGTTGGTAGGCTATTAATTATTGCCTCAATTTCCGAGCCTGCTCTTGATCTATTCAGAAATTCAACTTCTTCCTAGTTTAGTCTTGGGAGAGTGTAAGTGTCCAGGAAATTATCCATTTCTTCTAGGTTTTCTAGTTTATTTGTGTAGAGGCGTTTATAGTATTCTCTGATGGTAGTTTGTATTTCTGTGGGGTCAGTGGTAATATCCCCTTTATCATTTTTTATTGCGTCTATTTGATTCTTCTCTCTTTTCTTCTTTATTAGTCTTGCTAGCGGTCTATCAATTTTGTTGATCTTTTCAAAAATCCAGCTCCTGGATTCATTGATCTTTTGGAGGATTTTTTGTGTCTCTATCTCCTTCAGTTCTGCTCTGATCTTAGTTATTTCTTGCCTTCTGCTAACTTTTGAATGTGTTTGCTCTTGCTTCTCTAGTTCTTTTAATTGTGATGTTAGGGTGTCAATTTTAGATCTTTCCTGCTTTCTCTTGTGGGCATTTAGTGCTCTAAATTTCCCTCTACACACTGCTTTAAATGTGCCCCAGAGATTCTGGTATGTTGTATCTTTGTTCTCATTGGTTTCAAAAAACATCTTTATTTCTGCCTTCATTTCGTTATGTACCCAGTAGTCATTCAGTAGCAGGTTGTTCAGTTTCCATGTAGTTGAGTGGTTTTGATTGAGTTTCTTAGTCCTGAGTTCTAGTTTGATTGCACTGTGGTCTGAGAGACAGTTTGTTATAATTTCTGTTCTTTTACATTTGCTGAGGAGTACTTTACTTCCAAATATGTCGTCAGTTTTGGAATAAGTGTGATGTGGTGCTGTGAAGAATGTACATTCTGTTGATTTGGGGTGGAGAGTTCTGTAGATGTCTATTAGGTCTGCTTGGTGCAGAGTTGAGTTCAAGTCCTGGATATCCTTGTTAACTTTCTGTCTCATTGATCTGTCTAATGTTGACAGTGGGGTGTTAAAGTCTCCCATTATTATTGTATGGGAGTCTAAGTCTCTTTGTAAGTCTCTAAGGACACACTTTATGAATCTGGGTGCTCCTGTATTGGGTGCATATATATTTAGGACAGTTAGCTCTTCCTGATGAATTGGTCCCTTTACCGTTATGTAATGGCCTTGTCTCTTTTGATCTTTGGTGGTTTAAAGTCTGTTTTATCAGAGCCTAAGATTGCAACTACTACTTTTTTTTGTTTTCCATTTGCTTGGCAGATCTTCTTCCATCCCTTTATTTTGAGCCTATGTGTGTCTCTGCATGTGAGATGGATCTCCTGAATACAGCAAACTGATGGGTCTTGACTCTTTATCCAATTTGCCAGTCTGTTTCTTTTAATTGGACCATTTAGTCCATTTACTTTTAAGGCTAATATTGTTATGTGTGAACTTGATCCTGTCATTATGATATTAGCTGGTTATTTTGCTCGCTAGTTGATGCAGTTTCTTCCTAGCATCAGTGGACTTTACATTTTGGCATGTTGTTGCAATGGCTGGTACCGGTTGTTCCTTTCCATGTTTAGTGCTTCCTTCAGTATCTCTTGTAAGGCAGGCCTGGTGGTGACAAAATCTCTAAGCATTTGTTTGTCTGTAAAGGATTTTAGTTCTCCTTCACTTATGAATCTTCATTTGGCTGAATATGAAATTCTGGGGTGAAAATTCTTTTCTTTAAGAATGTTGAATATTGGCCCCCACTCTCTTCTGGCTTGGAGAGTTTCTGCTAAGAAATCTGCTGTTAGTCTGATGGGCTTCACTTTGTGGGTAATCTGACCTTTCTCTCTGGCTTCCCTTAACATTTTTTCCTTCATTTCATCTTTGTTGAATCTGGCAATTATGTGTTTTGGAGTTGCTCTTCTCAAGGAGTATCTTTGTGATGTTCTCTGTATTTCTTGAATTTGAATGTTGGCCTGCCTTACTAGGTGGGGAAGTTCTCTTGTATGATATCCTGAAGAGTGTTTTCCAACTTGGTTCCATTTTCCCCCTCACTTTCAGGCACACCAATCAGATGTATATTTGATCTTTTCACATAATCCCATATTTCTTGGAGGCTTTGTTCATTTCTTTTTACTCTTTTTTCTCTAAACTTCTCTTCTCGCTTCATTTCATTCATTTGATCTTCAATCTCTGATATTCTTTCTTCCAGTTGATCGAGTTGGTTACTGAAGGTTGTGAATTTGTCACGTAGTTCTTGTGTAATGGTTTTCATCTCTATCAGTTCTTTTAAGGACTTCTCTACATTGGTGTTGATAGCCATTTGTCAAATCCTTTTTCAAGGTTTTTAGTTTCTTTGCGCTGGTTACATAGTTCCTCCTTTAGCTCTGAGAAGTTTGATCAACTGAAGCCTTCTTCTCTCAACTTGTCAAAGTTATTCTCCATCCTGCTTTGTTCCGTTGCTGGCGGGTGATGAGCTGCATTCCTTTGGAGGGTGAGATGAGCTCTGATTTTTTGAATTTCCAGCTTTTCTGCACTGCTTTTCCCCCATCTTTGTGATTTTAAGTGCCCTTGGTCTTTGATGATGGTGACGTACTGATGGGGTTTTGGTGTGAGTTTCCTTTCTGTTTGCTAGTTTTCCTTCTAACAATCAGGACCCTCAGCTGTAGGTCTGTTGGAGTTTGCTTGAGGTCAACTCCAGACCCTGTTTGTCTGGGTATCAGCAGCGGAGGCTGCAGAAGATAGAATATTGCTGAACAGCGAGTGTTGCTGTCTGATTCTTGCTCTGGAAGCTTCATCTCAGGGGTGTACCACGCCGTGTGAGGTGTCGGTCTGCATCTAGTGGGGGATGTCTCACAGTTAGGCTACTCTGGGCTCAAGGACTCACTTGAGCAGGCAGTCTGTCCATTCTCAGATCTCAACCTCCATGCTGGAAGATCCACTGCTCTCTTCAAAGTTGTCAGACAGGGACATTTACCTCTGCTGAGGTTTCTGCTCCTTTTTGTTTAGCTATGCCCTGTCCCCAGAGGTGGAGTCTACAGAGAGGCAGGCAGGCCTCTTTGAGCTGTGGTGGGCTCCACCCAATTCGAGCTTCCCAGCACTTTGTTTATGTACTTAAGCCTCAGCAATGGTGGGCCCCCCTCCCCCAGCCTCACTGCTGCCTTGCAGTTAGATCTCAGACTGCTGTGCTAGCAATGAAGGAGGCTCCGTGTACGTGGAACCCTCTGGGCCAGGTGTGGGATATAGTCTCCTGGTGTGCCATTTGCTAACATCCTTGGTAAAGCGCAGTATTAGGGTGGGAGTTACCCGATTTTCCCGGTGTTGTGTGTCTCACTTTCCTTTGGCTAGGAAAAGGAATTCCCTTCCCCCTTGCACTTCCCAGGTGAGGCAATGCCTCGCACTGCTTCAGTTCAGCTCTCACTGGTCGGGCTACACCCGCGAGCCAGCACCAACTGTCCGACACGCCCCAGTGAGATGAACCTGGTACCTCAGTTGAAAATGCAGAAATCACCCATCTTCTGTGTCGCTCACACTGGGAGCTGGAGGCTGGAGCTGCTCCTATTCAGCCATCTTGGGCACGCCCTACACCCTCTCCTAGATTACATTTCTTTCAAGCCTTTTTTACTTTCTGAGGAATTAAAATACAGCATGCAGTTGAGGTCCCGTGTTCATAACTCCCCCAGCATCCTCTTCCCGCCCACTGCAAAACCACAGTGATTCAATGTATATATTTGCAGTCTCTATTTCAGTCTATTCAGTCTGTATGCTTGTATCCATGTGTGATTTAGAATATTGTTTTCTAATGCTTCTAAAATGGTATATAAATGATATGCTAAACATTTTATTTGGTTCTCTTTTATTAGACATATTTTTGAGAAATATCAGTGATAATTTATAAAGATATAGCTTTTATTTACATGCTAAATAGTGTTTCATTGAATAAATATTCCATGTTTTATTTATTCATTTTTTAAAATTACAATTCTAGATACTAAAATATAATAAATAAAATTAAGAATTCAGTGAAAGGGTTTTTTAAAACATGGTCCAAGCTCACAACATAATTAGTAATTTGGAAAGTGGATCAAAAGAATATCTGAAGAATAAAGTTCAAGAGACACAAGAAGACATGTAGAAGAGAACATAAGAGGCAAATTAATATAATAAAAGGGAGAACTTCCAGTTCCAAAATAGCAGCATAGAAGCAAGCTAACTTCACTCTCCCTCAACAGAAAATCAAAAACAAACACATACTGCTGAATTTATTACCAGAAATATCTCAGAACTCCCCTATGATAGTAAGACATTTCCTGGGGTCACAGAGAAGTGAAAAAAAAAAAAAAAACCCAAAGAAGATAGTAGGAGAATTGGACATACGTATCTGAGATGCACCTCCCTGAAATCTGCAGCACCAAGAGTGCAGAAAATTTCCTCTGACTCAGGTTCAACCTTGAAAAAACTAAGATTGGGCCAGGCGTTTGTGGCTCCCACCTGTAATCCCAGCACTTTGGGAGGCCGAGGCAGGTGGATCATGAGGTCAGGAGATCGAGACCATGGTGAAACCCTGTCTCTACTAAAATTACAAAAAATTAGCTGGATGTGGTGGCGGGCACCTGTAGTCCCTGCTACTCAGGAGTCTGAGGCAGGAGAATGGCATGAACCCAGGAGGCAGAGCTTACAGTGAGCTGAGATCGTGCCACTGCACTCCAGCCTAGGTGACAGACCGAGACTCTGTCTCAAAAAAACTAAGATTAAGGTGCACAACCAGCTTCACCACATCTTGGTTCCTTGGCAGGATACCTGCCTTTGCCTCAACCTCCAGTAAGCAATGAGAGTGCCTGAAGGGAGACATATCCCTGAGGACAGCCAGAGACAAGGGAGTAGGCTAACTACCATCCTCAGCTCTGGAAATTCTGCTCTGTAACCCAGCCAAAGGAAATGCTAAATCATATTCAGCAGCACAACTGTAGGAGGTTTGTCCATAAGTCCCCTGGGCAAAAATGTCTATCCAACCTTCCTGTGCTTCTGGGATTTCCCCCTTGGGACCTCAACTATTTGGGATGGGCAGAACTCTGATAGTTTACTAGAACCAAGGCAAACCTGGGTTTAAGGTACCATCGATTGACAAAAAGGAGGCAGTGACCTAGTGGGCAAAAAAAAAAAAAAAAAAAGAAGAAGAAAGAAAATTAGTAGGTAAATTGCCAAGTTTCTCTAAGGAAACATATTTAGTAATAATCAAAACAAGTCAGACAGAGAAGCCTGGAAAAAATAACAAATCTTTCAATGCAAAGGCATTGATGTACATCCACAAAAAACAGCAGCAGAGAATCATGATCTTCCCATACAGGCAAAATAAGTAACCAATGACTAACCCTAATGAGATGGTAGTATGTGAATACTCTGACCAAGAATACAAACTAACAGTTTTAAGGAAATGCAGTGATCTCCATAATACAGAAAAGCAATTCTGAAATGTATCAGATAAATTTTTAAAACATATTGAAATAATTTAAAAGTCAAACAAAAATCTTGCAACTGAGAAATACATGTGCAGAACTGGAAAATTTATTAAAGATCCAACAGCAGAATGGTTCAAGCAGAGGAAAGTTATCAATGAGCTCAGTGACAAGGGATTTGAAAATACACAGTCAGAAAAGAAAAAGAATGAAAAGAAACAAAAATTGCCTACAAAAACTTGCCTAAAAAATTTTTACCTAAAAAATTACTGCAAAAGACAAACTTTAAGAATTATTAGTCTTCAAGAAGTAGTGAGAGCAAAGTATGGGAAGCTATTATTCAAAAAGATAATAACAGAACACTTTCCAAAACTTGAGAAAGACATTAAAACCTAGGTACTGGAGAGTCAGAGGACACCAAACAGATTTAACCCAAATAAGACCACCCCAATGCATCTAATAATTATTTTATTCCAATTATTCTGGCAACAGATTTCTCAGTAAAAATCATACAAGTCAGGAGGAAGTGAGACAATAATTTCAAAGTCTTGAAAGAAAAATATTGCTATGCAACAACACTGTATCTAGTAATGCTATCCTTTAAATAAGATAGTCTTTCCAGATAAACAAAAGCTGAGATAATTCACTGCCACCAGAATGATCTTACAAGAAATGCTAAAGGGAGTTCTTCAATCTGAAAATGAAAGAAAACAAAACACTAATATGCAACAAGAAAACATTTGAAGATATAAAATTCACTGATAAAATTAAATACACAGACAAACCCAGAATACTCTAACAACATTAGTGTCCAATCCACTAGTAACTTTAATATAAACCTCAAAAGGAAATTTCATTCAAAATAATAGCTCCAGCAACCTATTGAAAGATAGGCAATATTTTTATTAATTTATATTTTAACTTGAGACAACATAAAGTCAAAATGTGGAGGTGATGGAATTAAAGTACTAAGTTTTCTTTCCTCTGTTTCTATTCCTCTTTTGTTGTCTAAGATAAACTGTCGTCTCCTTATAATGACTTGTTATACCTATATGATGTTTTTGGTAAGCTTCATGGGAACCATAATGTGAGAACATATAATTATAATAACTATTATATTTTGTAACTAATAAAAATGAAAAGCAACAATTTAGAACATACAACCACAAAACAAAATCACTCAATCACAAAAAAATACAGTAAGAAAAGGTGAGAGGAGTTATAAAACAATCAGAACACCAGTAACAAAATGGCAATAGCAAGTCCTTAGTTATCAATAAAAACACTAAATATAAATGGACTCCATTTTCCAATTAAAAGGCATAGCATGGCTGAACAAATAAAGGAACAAGAGCCAAATATATGCTGCCTTCGAGAAACCCACTTAACCTATAAAGACCTAGACAGACTGAAAGTAAAAAGATGAAAAAAGATATTTCATGCAAATGGAAACCAAAAGTGAACAGGAGTAGCTATACTTATATCAGATTAAACAGACTTTCAGCCAAAAACAGTAAAAATCGGCAAAATCATTAAATAATGATAAAGGGATCAATTTAGCAAGAAGATATAATAACTCTAAACATATACACACGAAGACCAAATTAATAGATGAAAACAATCAAAGAACATTTAAATGCTAATATATTTGAGACTGACTTTATATTAACATGTAAGGACTTGCAAGAAGGGAGAGATGATGCAGACATGAGTAATGAGAGAACACTGCCAGGATGAGATGAACCTGGGCTGGGGAATGAGAATGAATTCAGTTTGAGGCGGACTGAGTTTGAGGGGCCTAGGAACATTCAGATGAAGATGCCGGTGGGCATTGAGGTTTATGGCTCCGGAGTTCAAGAAACAAATGAAGAAGATACAGATTCAGGATGCATAGAGTCACAGGAGCTTGTTGAAGTGTCTGATATGAGAGTAGATAAGTTCACTCCAGGTGAGTGTGTAGAGTAAGAAAAACTTGAGGAATAAACACATACATGTTTACATGCACACATGTGTGCACACACACGTGGTGACAAAGGAAGAGAAGTCAACACTTTTTCTTATAGTGATACATTTTATGTTTCTTTTCTAAGTAGGAGAACAGGACAGATTGGTGCTTCAGAAGTCAAGGGAGAAAAAAATATTTCAAGAAGGAAGGTGTAGAACAAACTGATTAAATGCCAGAAAGAGTCAAGTAGAAAGAGGATTGACAGATGGCTTGTCAATCAGGAGCGGTTGTCATTGTTTGCCTGGGGAGTTTTGTACAAGTTTCTAGACCATGATGACCACAATGGCTGGGGTAGAAAGAAAGAGGGGGAGTTCCTTACCAATGTGTCCCTATATGAGGGAGAGTGCCCAGCAGCCCCATTGATGCCAGCAACCAGGAGGATGGAGGGTGATGTTTAGCTATTTGCCGTGCATAGGGGAAGGGGATTGCATAAGAACTCAAATTAAACAGCAGAACCCTGCTGTTTAATTTATAGTAGGTAGAATTTTAAAATAAGTAGCAGGTAGAATTTCATAAAAATTGTCTTTTTTGGAATTAGACATGTTGGGTCAAAAGTGGCACCCAGTGAACTTCCTCCCTGGCCCCTGCTGATCCCTAGAACGCTGAGGAACCATTGATAATCACTGATGATGGGATTTCTGAGAGGATGGTCTAAGGTGCCTATCTGTCTTCAACTTGGGAGATGGAAAAAATTCTGACAGAATCTGGCCAGGAGTGCAGGGAGTTAAGTTTTAGACACAGTGCTTTTGAAGGAATGGTGCTTTACCTGAGCAGGAATGTCCTACAGGTTCTTGGAAAGCGGATCTGATATGAAGACTTGAGCCAGACTTTGAATGGACATTTTGGAGTCAGCTAAATGGGTACAAATTAAAGCCAGGGAGAAGACATATCGTCCAAAGTAGAGAAAGGTACAGAGAGAAAGAACTGCCCTGGGCATTGCACCTGACTGACTTCAGTCAGAGAACCAAAACCGCTAGGAGGGGTGTGTCTGTCTTTCCCTCTCTTTTTCTCTCTTACACACAGACATACACTCACACATGAATTTAAAACAGGGATTAGACCTTACCAAGAGTGTCTAATCTTTTAGCTTCCCTGGGCCATATTGGAAGAAGAAAAGTTGTCTTGGGCCACACATAAAACAAACGAACACTAATGATAGTGATGAGCTAAAAACATTGCAAAATCTCTCATAATGTTTTGAGAAAGTTTACAAATTTGTGTTGGGCCACATTCAATGCCATTCTGAGCTGCGTGCAGCCTGTGGGCTGGGGGTTGGACAAGTTTGCATTGAGCCATTGTGAAAGCTGGTTCAGCACCCTCTCCAACGCTGGTGCTTGGAGCCTGGGAGATAGGCTGTTGGAGGAGAGATTTGGGGTGGAGAAAAGAAAGCACTACTCAGACCCTGAGCACCAGCTGGGACCTCTAAGGACAGACTGAAACCCGAGCTAGTTCTCTCCACCTTCAACCTCAACAAAGTGGTGATTCTGCAAGAGAACCTGGTGCTTACATGTGGAAACTGTGAACCCTGACCTTCTCAGAATGAAAACCAGAAACATGTAGCTAAGGGAATTCTAAGAAATGCTGTGCTGGCTGGCGGTGTTAGTACACTGTAAAACCACCACAGTACCCTCTAAAGCTGCCAACTAACACTACACAGCAGGATAGTTAAATGCCAAACAAAAGACCACAGCATTAAAAATGCTGAGTCTTCTTGTCCCTCTCTGAAAAAACAAAAACAAAAACAAAACAAAGATATAGTAACTTAAGATGTTTCCATTTTTCTTAGAAAAATGAGCTTATTTTATTAACAAATGACACTGAATCTCTTTGCACAGTACACAGAAAAACTTATAAATGAAAGACCATCTTTTCTTTCCACAGAACTGTATGATTTTAATGAAAGTATTCTAGAATCACAAGTGTAGTGCCAACACAGAAAATATAGAGAGGTAAATCTCTACTAAGTGAAAGGGTTTTTTTGGGGACTAATATACAAGAAGTAGGATTGCCGTGTGAGACATACATACAGAGTAGGGTGGCCTCCTGTATGTCCAGAGAACAGAGGAAAAGGTTAGGGTTTTACTGGGGAAAGAGGAGGTTATACAGGTTATTTTGAAAGTTTACTGGCTGGCAATGTCTTTCAGGAGCTGGCAAGCTCTTGTGAGTGACAGTGGGGGCATTGCTGGTTAAAATTTGTAGTCTCAAAGTCATAGCAGCTGTTTCTTTGGATTGAGTTTGTGAAATAGTGTGTCAGGCAAGTGTTTTTGCATAAGTGGCTAGCTGTCCTTGTCATCATTCATATCATCAGGCAAATCATATTAGGACAGCTCTCCCACCATGATCTTCCCTGGCTCTATTTTGCCAGAGTTTGACAACAAGTGACACAACAAGACACAAGTGACTCCATTTTGAATCTCACAACTTTCACAGTAAATGCTTAATATATATCTAGGATGACTTGTACGCAGGATGCTAAAGAATTAAAATATCACCTGGAGAATTCATAGCTTCATCTGCATTCTGAGATTACTTTGAGGGGAAAGATACGATTATTTGTTTTCCAAGAAAAAGCATTGATGAATAAAATGAAAAAATATAATTCTGCTGGTACTGTGGCATAGGAATTTACTACAGAACTTTCATGGAAAATAGACTGTCTGTAACTGGAGATACTATTATTTACATAATGTGTTCAGGACAATGAGTTAAGATAAAATGTACAATTTCCCTTGGTCAAATTGTCTATTTCACTATATTGCAAAGTTGACAGGATTATGGAAGATAATTCAAAAGAAAATCGCTTGGCACTGTGTGACTAGCTTGAGCTAGAAATGTATTAGAGGCACGGTACTGACAGTGGCAGGAAGCCATGGACAAACTGTCATTAGGACAGGAGTCAGTGGGAGAGTGGGACAGACCTCAGGGAGCAAAAATGCATAAAAATTACACCGGACATGGAGTGTTTGCCCAGCCCCAGTATCTCCTCTGTGGCTTCTGCCTGAGGAAGATGATCACGTAAGTTTGATCCCAAAGGGGCCATAGGGATTTTTTCTGAGTCATCTATTTTTTTCTATTAACATACTCAGGAAAAGCTCTAATCTAATTAACAAATGTGTGTGTTGTGTGTTTGTATTTGTGTGTACTTATGTGGTTGTGTGTATCTGTGTGTCTCTGTGATTATGTGTATTCGCATGTTTGTGTGTTTTTGTGGTTGTGTGGTTGTGTGTATTTGTGTGTGTGCCTTCAGTTCTACATCTACAACTCTGCCCTATCCACTGAGTCAACTGAAAAATTATATCATTTGTAAATTTAGAAGGGAGACTTTATTTTTTATAAAGGGTTACAGCCTACAAGATGGCCATTCTGACAGGCTGGGAAGCACTGTCTCTAGCAGAGGCCAAAAAGAAAGCACTTCACAGGAGGGGAGGGAGGAACAAGGATTTGTGCTGACCAAGTTGGCCAAGTACACGTATTTAACAGGTTATAGGAGGAGGTACGAATATTCATGAAGGGGTTAGGCTGTGTTAGGAGGAGGTATGCATATTCATGAAGGGGTTCAGTATGATGCATGCATACTTAACAAACATGCGTGTTACATACGTCCCATGTTCACGTTGAGTTCATTTAAGTCTATTATAATTAGGCCCTGTATGTGAAGAGGTGAAGCAGGGACATGAAGGCACTCAGTGTGCAGTCTCTGTAAAGCCAGCCAGAACCAGCTGACAGTTGGTGGTCTTTTATCAGAAGAAAGTTACAGAAATCAGTCTACTGTGCAATCAAAGGTATAGTTGTGGTTGTAGAACAGGAGGACTCAGTTAGTCAGTGTCTGGTGGTGGGCTAGCTGCAATTATTTCAACACTGCTTGTCTCAAGGCCAGTGCTTCTTAGCTGCTGAAGAAAAAGACAAACCTGTGGTAGTTAAAACATAGTTTATTCTTTAAGTGCAGCGGTGCGGGGCTTAACCCTTCTCTGGAATAGCCTTAGGTCCTGTTTATGATTTGGTATCTTGTCACCACAAAGAGTCTGTTCTGTCAGTCTTATGGTCTTTTAGTCCCTTAAAGAAGCTATTTTAGTCCCTTAAAATCACCCCCTCTACTCTACCTGGCACCCAGTAATGACTTTAATAAATGTGTGTGTGGCCTTCATAAATTAATAAATATGATTGAGAAAACTAACAGCCAGCAGGGGGAATAAAGGTCAGCAACCACGCCCCCTCCAGCTTTCTTTTTTTTTTTTCTTACCTTTTTGCATTTTAAGACTGAGTTTCATTCTTGTTGCCCAGGCAGGAGGGCAATGGTGCAATCTCGGCTCACTGCCAACCTCCACCTCCCAGGTTCAAGCGATTCTCCTGCCTCAGTCTCTCAAATAGCTGGCATTACAGGCACCCACTACCACACCTGGCTAATTTTGTATTTTTAGTAGACAAGGTTTTGCCATGTTGGTAAGGCTGGTCTCAAAACTCCTGACCTCAGGTGATCTGCCCACTTCAGCCTCCCAAAGTGCTGGGATTACATGCATGAGCCTCCATGCCTGGCCACCTCCAGCTTTCAATGGCTGAATTTGGTGACTGTGAAATGGGCAGGACAAAGATAACCAAACCCTAAGCTTTTTAGGAATGCAAAGTCTCAGGTTCTTTCTCAAAACTCAGAAAGCCTGTCTGTTGGAGAATCTTTTTTTTTTTTGAGATGGGGTCTCACTCTGTCGCCCAAGCTGGAGTGCAGTGGCTCACTGCAACCTGTATCCCAGGTTCACGCCATTCTCCTGCCTCAACCTCCTGAATAGCTGGGATTACAGGCGCACGCCACCACGCCCGGCCAATTTCTGTTATTTTTGGTATAGACAGGGTTTCACCATGTTGGTCAGGCTGGTCTCCAACTCCTGACCTCGTGATCCGCCCACCTCAGCCTCCCAAAGTGCTGGGATTACAGACATGAGCCACCACACCCAGACTTGCTGGAGAATTTTTTACCCAGGGGTCACATAGTCCCTAATTCTTCAACTATCATGGAAGTGAAAGAATCACAGAAATGAGGGACAAAGCAGTACTGCTGGGAAGAGAGATGAACTGAATAAGGAGAAATCAGACTAAACTCCAGACCTGAGGCCTGAGAGCACCATTAGAACATTTTGCCTTCTCAGTTTGGTAATCCAGGGGCCCTCACTTAAGTATCACTCAAAAAAGGAAAAAAATCGAACGGGGCTAGATCCATTCCTGATGAGTCCTCGGTCATGATTTGTATCATGATTTATCCCCCCACAGCCCTCTGCTTTTGCTTCTGAAAACAAAAAGCTAGTCTCTGAAAGACTGAATTGAGAGCCTCTGTGTTATCTTTCAGTCTATTTATGCTCCCAAATCAACCCCTAAAGGAGAACTGCTCTATTCTCCTCTGATTTTAGTCTCCCTCTAAAATTACACAACAGAAAAGGAGTTGCAGAAAATTAGTTGATCGAGCTATCCAGCGCAATTGGCTATGGATGGGATATCTGCATTGAGAGTGAGAAAATAGGCTGGGCGCAGTGGCTCACGCCTGTAATCCCAGCACTTTGGGAGGCCGAGATGGGTGGATCACAAGGTCAGAAGTTCGAGGCCAGCTTGGTCAACATGGCGAAACCCCGTCTCTACTAAAAAAAAAAAAAAAAAAATCAGCCAGGCATGGTGGCTGGCGCCTGTAATCCCAGCTACTCAGGAGGCGGAGGAAGGAGAATCGCTTGAACCTGGAAGGTGGAGGTTGTGGTGAGCCAAGATCGTGCCATTGCATTCCAGCCTGGGCAACAAGAGCAAGACTCCGTCTCAAAAAAAAAAAAAAAAAAAAGAGAGAGTGAGAAAATAAAAAGACAAATAAAAAAGCAGGCTTCATCTGCAGCATATATAACTTAGGTTACACAACAGGAAGGACTTCCTGAAGAGATGGGTGTGGTCAAACACCAGAAGAGGTGACACAGGCTAGGGAATGTAAGGCCAGGAGAGATCCCACTAATAATCTGATGTAAGGAAACCTATTCTGCCCAGAAACAGGAAGGACAGAATGTGAGAGGGCCCTTGTAAGCACAAGCATCTTACAAGTGCATGGACTCATTCTCCCAATCCATCTTCATCAGCTGTCCCCTGGGCACTCTGTCTTTCCTCTTCCTAATTACTCCAGCACAAGTGGGTACATAGGTACTGATTCTTTATCCCTGCTCCATCCAATTTGCTCCTCTAGTTTCCCCTTCCACAACCTGTTTTCTTGTCAACATCCAGACTCTAACCAAGTCATGTCAATGGAGTAAAGTAAGAAACAGCAGCAAGTATCTAGATAAAAAAGACCCTAAACCTGCTACTAGGCTCCCTCAAATACCTGGATAATTGCATTCATCCTCAGCCTCCCAAGGCTGACCTAGCTTCTCAAGGGTCTGGTTTTCTTCACATGGAGGCCCCCTCCTCCTCTTCTGACCATGTGACAGCTCCCCTAGATCTTTGATGTAATTTATACCTTGCCAGGGACCAACTCTTTCCCACCACTGTGAAGGAGAGGGAAAAATATATATAAATACGTCGGAAATCTATAATAAGGTCTTCTTGGAAGGCAAGACATGGGGAGAGTTAGAAGCAGCATCAATTGCTCTTTGGGGGTTTTAGTTCAAGCCGAGGTCTGCTTCCAGCAATCAACCATTAAAACAAGCCGGCCAGAGTAACAGCACAGTTTATTCTGATCATTTAATTTGAAGTGTCAATAAATTAAACTTCAATCAATTAAACTAGGTGTGCAATAACCCAGATGGACACCCCGACACCAACATAATCACAATAAAAATTTTTAGTGCTGCCAGGGACCTCACCGGGGGCAGTGCTGGCACTGCTCGTGCCCTAGCTGAGAAATATATCTCCACAGCGCAGGAACGAGGAGATTGCTTCTCCTAACGAAATGGAGGGGCCAGGCACCAGCAAGGACGCAGCTGGGAGAGGGGCACAAGGGACCGCCAGGAACGAGATGGGAGTGCTTTAGGGGCTTAATGTAATTGATACCTTTGCCCAGAGCAGGGGGAGGGGGGCATTCAGGCCAAGTACCTCTACTGTTAGTGCCAAAGGAATTTAACAAAAGCCCCATTAAGATGATTCACGAAGCGAAGGCCGAGGAGCAATATCAACCTTTAAAGTCATTGACGTATTCTGCATAGTTTCCTCCTCCCTATATACTCATATCCTTGTGCACTTTGGATGGCCTGATTTTTGAATGAGGCTTAGAATTTGGGATTTGGTCATGGTTTTAAAATATTAAGGTAAGAGAAAACACAGAATTAGAAGTCTAGTCTGTAAAGCACTGGAGAAGCACTCTGAAAGCGAATCCAGAGAGGATTAGGAAAAATAAAACCTATGAACAAAGATTTAAAGATCTAAACCGATACAGAATTCAGTTTTTTTGTTTGTTTTTTGAGACAGAGTTTCACTTTTTGCCCAGGCAATGGCCCTCGGCTCACTGCAACCTCCACCTCCCAGGTTCAAGCGATTCTCCTGCCTCAGCCTCCCGTGTAGCTGGGGATTACAGGCGCATGCCACCAGGCCCAGCTAATTTTTGTATTTTTAGTACAGACAGGGTTGCACCATGTTGATCAGGCTGGTCTTGAACTCCTGACCTCAGGTGATCCACTCACCTCGGGATTACAGACGTGAGCCACCGAGCCCAGCCCAGTAATTCAGCTTTAAAGAAAAAAGTAGAGGGAAGGAGGAAGCGGAAATCCTTATCTTTAAGATTCCATAGGTTATTAATGGAGAATGGTGACCTGCAGAGATCCTCTCCATTTGCAACTCAAAAAGGGAGACCCAGCAGAAACAGCAAGAGAGAAGAAGCCAAGTCCAAGGATGTAGGCTGAGATCACTATTATTAAGTACTGGGAACTAAAAGAGATGAAAGGGTCTCTTTCCTTAGAGCCTAAGGAAACCCAAGAGAGATTCGACAAATCTGCTTGAAAGCTAGAGCTGGATTACTTAATTCAAGAAAGAAATGTGACCCATTGTAAAGTACCTAAACGAAGGGAACTTATTGTTATTTAGAAATTCCACAATCAATGCAAACTTTGATCAACAGTTCTTCTTGACCCCCTGTATCTTACCCGTCCCTTTTTCTCAACATCCTGCAGCTATGTATGTACCTTGTAGAGGTAAGGACAGAAGAATATGCTTTGATCAGATTGTCCCTAACAGCATTACATAGATTTCCCATAACAAAGAATCACTGTGGTTTTATTATTTTTTTTTTTTCCTTTTTTTTTTTTTGAGACGGAGTCTGGCTCTGTCGCCCAGGCTGGAGTGCGGTGGCCGGATCTCAGCTCACTGCAAGCTCTGCCTCCCGGGTTCACGCCATTCTCCTGCCTCAGCCTCCCGAGTAGCTGGGACTACAGGCGCCCGCCTCGTCGCCCGGCTAGTTTTTTGTATTCTTTAGTAGAGACGGGGTTTCACCGTATTAGCCAGGGTGGTCTCAATCTCCTGACCTTGTGATCCGCCCGTCTCGGCCTCCCAAAGTGCTGGGATTACAGGCTTGAGCCACCGCGCCCGGCCCACTGTGGTTTTAAAAGCAAAGTCCAGGGATACCTGACCAAGTTAGCAGTAATCTGTCAATGCAGCCTATTAGGCATAGATTAAAGCAGAAGAATAAGGTAGAAGCAGGCTGAAACAGACTTCACTGAGGAAGCAGAGACAGAGAACTAAGGGAAGAGAAATGTGACAGAGAGACTTTTTCTTTTTCTTTTTTTTGAGATGGACTCTTGCTCTGTCGCCTAGGCTGGAGTGCAGTGACATAATCTCGGTTCACCGCAACCTCTGCCTCCCAGGTTTAAGTGATTCTCTTGCCTCAGCTTCCTGAGTAGCTGGGATTACAGGCGTCTGCCACTACGCCCGGCTAAGTTTTGTATTTTTAGTAGAGACCAGGTTTCCCCATGTTGGTCAGGCTGGTCTCGAACTCCTGACCTCGTGATCCACCCACCTCAGCCTCCCCAAGTGCTGGGATTACAGGTGTGAGCCACCGTGCCTGGCCTTTTTTTTTTTTTTTTTTTTGAGATGGAGTCTCACACTGTCGCCCAGGCTGGAGTGCAGTGGCACGATCTTAGCTCACTGCAACCTCTGCCTCCCCGGTTCAAGCGATTCTCCTGCTTCAGTCTCCCAGGTAGCTGGGACTACAGGCACACACCACCATGCCCAGTTAATTTTTGTATTTTTAGTAGAGATAAGGTCTCACTATGTTGGCCAGGATGGTCTCCATCTCTTGACCTCGTGATCTACCTGCCTCAGCCTCCCAAAGTGCTGGGATTACCGGCATGAACCACTGCACTGCGCCTGACAGAGATACTTTCACATATAACTCCCCCAACTTACCCAACTACACACAGGCCCACTGTTAAAAGGGCTCTCCAAGTATTATCTTCCTCATTCCTTTACCTTTAAACAGGCTCCCTTCTAAATACACGCAGGTAAGTCTAAAAACTTCCAAAAAGGCCGGGCGCGGTGGCTCAAGCCTGTAATCCCAGCACTTTGGGAGGCCGAGGCGGGTGGATCATGAGGTCAGGAGATCAAGACCATCCTGGTTAACACGGTGAAACCTTGTCTCTACTAAAAAATACAAAAAACTAGCCGGGCGAGGTGGCGGGCGCCTGTAGTCCCAGCTACTTGGGAGGCTGAGGCAGGAGAATGGCATGAATCTGGGAGGTGCAGCTTGCAGTGAGCTGAGATCCGGCCACTGCACTCCAGCCTGGGCCACAGAGTGAGACTCCGTCTCAAAAAATAAATAAATAAACAAACAAAAACTTCCAAAGAAACCAATTCCCTAGAATCTATCCTAGTCTGTTAATTGGGTTTGGGGGCAGGTTTTTTATTCTTATTTTTTTAGAGACTGGGTCTGGCTTTGTCACCCAGGCTGGAGTGCAGTGGCACAATCATAGCTCACTGCAGCCTCAAACTTCTGGGCTCAAGAGATCCTCCTGCCTCAGCCTCTCATAGTGCTGGGATTACAGGCGTGAGCCACTGCACTCAATCTCTTACTTCAGAATACCTGCTGCTGGTGACCAGGCACGGTGGCTCACATCTGTAATCCTAGCACTGTGGGAGGCTGAGGCAGGCGGATCACGAGGTCAGGAGATCAAGACCATCCTGGCTAGCATGGTGAAACCCCATCTCTACTAAAACTACAAAAAATTAGCTGGGTGTGGTGGTGGGTGCCTGTAGTCCCAGCTACTCAGGAGGCTGAGGCAGGAGAATGGCGTGAACCTGGGAGGCGAAGCTTGCAGTGAGCTGAGATCACGCCACCACACTCCAGCCTAGGCGACAGAGTGAGACTCTGTCTCAAAAAAAAAAAATAAAAAACAGAATACTTGCTGCTGGGCACAGTGGCTGACTCCTGTAATCCTAGCACTTTAGGAGGCTGAGGCAGGCAGACTGCCTGAGCTCAAGAGTTCAAGACCAGCCTGGGCAACACAGTGAAACCATCTCTACTAAAATACAAAAAAATTAGCCAGGCGTGGCAGTGCGTGCCTGTAGTCCCAGCTACTCAGGAGGCTCAGGCAGGAGAATTGCTTCAACCCAGGAGGCAGAGGATGCAGTGAGCTGAGATCACACCACTGCACTCCAGCCTGGATGACACAGCGAGACTCTCCAAAAAAAAAAAAAAAAAATACTTGCTAACTGGCCAGGTGCAGTGGCTCAGACCTGTAATCCCAGCACTTTGGGAGGCCAAGGCAGCAGATCACTTGAGGTCAGGAGTTCAAGACCAGAGCAGCCTGACAAACATGGTGAAACCGTCTCTACTGAAAATACAAAAAATTAGCTGGGCATGGTGGTGCGTGCCTGTAATTCCAGCTACTCGGGAGGCTGAAGCATGAGAATTGCTTGATTCTGGGAGACGGAGGTTGCAGTGAGCCAAGACAGTACCACTGCACTCCAGCCTGAGAAACACAGCCAGACTCTATCTCAAAAAAAAAAAAAAAAAAAAAAAAGAATGTTTGTTAACTGCCTGGTACAGAAAATATTTAAAACTACTCAGATTTTAAGCTTTTTACCTATATTTGACCAACTGACATAAGGAATTATCTGTCTTTAACATTCTGAAAGAGAGGAATTAAAAACTGTTATTCTTTTATCTGACGAGGATTTGAACATGTATGCATAGGAGATCTAAAGGAAAATAAAAGACAAGCTTCTTTGGAAAGAGGCCTGGAGTTCAAGCCAATTAAGGAAGGAGGCTGCAAGTTAAATTCCTACATTATACTACCTATCTACCTACACACACACACACACACCCCTCCAAATCGCAAAATAGGGCACTTTTGGGAGAAATTATCTGGTCCAGTTCTAAATAAGGGGTAACAGGTATTTTATTTGTTAGAACAAGCATAAAGCATCATATGGACAAGAGGGCTAATACACCCCTTGTAGCGACTACAATTCTCATGTAACCAGAAAGGGAGAAATTAGCATCCTAGATCATACAGTGAGAATCCCTGGCCAGGCACGGTGGCTCACGCCTGTAATCCCAGCACTTTGGGAGGCCAAGGCGGGCAGATTATGAGGTCAGGAGATCGAGACCATCCTGGCTAACACGGTGAAACTCCGTCTCTACTAAAAAATACAAAAAATTGGCTGGGCGCAGTGGCTCAAGCAAGCCTGTAATCCCAGCACTTTGGGAGGCCGAGACGGGCGAAATCACGAGGTCAAGAGATCGACACCATCCTGGCTAATATGGTGAAACCCCGTCTCTACTAAAAAAAACACAAAAAACTAGCTGGGCGAGGGAACGGGCGCCTGTAGTCCCAGATACTCGGGAGGCTGAGGCAGGAGAATGGCTTAAACCCGGGAGGCGGAGCTTGCAGTGAGCTGAGATCCGGCCACTGCACTCCAGCCTGGGCGACAGAGCGAGACTGTCTCAAAAAAAAAAAAAAAAAGAAAAATACAAAAAATTAGCCGGGCGTGGTGGCAGGCGCCTGTAGTCCCAGCTACTCGGGAAGCTGAGGCAGGAGAATGGCGTGAATCAGGGAGGCGGAGATTGCAGTGAGCCGAGATAGCGCCACTGCACTCCAGGCTAGGCCACAGAGCAAGACTCTGTCTCAAATAAATAAATAAATAAATAAATAAATAAATAAATAAAATAATTCCTGGCTAGGCGCGGTGGCTCACGCCTGTAATGCTAGCACTATGGCAGGCCGAGGTGGGCGGATCACTTGAGGTCAGGAGTTCAAAACCAGCCTAGCCAACATGGTGAAACCACGTCTCTACTAAAAATACAAAAAAAATTAGCCGGGCATGGTGGCACGCACCTATAGTCCCAACTATTCAGGAGGCTGAGGCAGGAGAATAGCTTGAACCCGGGAGGCGGAGATTGCAGTGAGCCAAGATTGTGCCACGTGTGCACTCCAGCCTAGGCGACAGAGCAAGGCTTGGTCTCAAAAACAAAAAAAAAGGATTCCTAAGGTCCAATGGGTAGAGAAAAGGAGAACAGAATAAGGAGTCTGGAAAAAATATTCCACAATCCATGCTAACTTTATCAGGTATCCCAGAACTTTAATGGAATACTGATTCTTTATCATGACAAACCTATTTAATAGGGATTAATAGGAAACCGAAGAGAAAACAGTTTCCTGAAAGAATGTGGCGGGGAATCAGCAATGGAGAGTCAAACTTGGGAAACCATCAGGAGGAGCCTGTAACGACAAAACATCTGTATTCTTTTCTTACAATATGGGACGAGTTTGGTGGTTTGGGTAAATTAAAATTAGGATATCATCCACAATGCTAAAAATAAGGGGAAACCTGAAGAGTCCTAATCCAGTACGCTTACATGTCTGTGTATCCTAAGGAGTCCATGTGCTGCCTTTAACTTTCCACCGACTCTATGCCCTCTCCCCGGCACTTCTTCATACCTTTGTTTCCTTATCTGTCAAATAAGGACAAATAAGGTTCTACCTACTGCACAGGTCTGTGGCAATGATAGAATGAAATGTTAGATGTAGAAATGTTTTGAAAGCATGAAATGCTCTCTGCAGATAAAAGTCATATTATCCAAGGATAACATTCTTCTAAATTTTTTTTAATTGACAGATAACATCATATGCTTTTATCATGTACAATATGATGTTTTAAAATATACATGCATTGTACAATGGTTAAATCTACCTAATTAACAAGTGCATTACTTTACATAGTTATGATTTTTAGGTGAGAATACAACTTCCACTCTCCTTACATGTTTCAAGAATAAAATATAACATTAACTACAGTTGCCTTGCTGTACAGTAGATCTCTTGAAATTTATTCTCCCTATTAAACTGTAATTATGTAAACTGTGACCAACATCTCCCAACACCTTTTCCTCCCTAACTACCCCAGCCTTTGGTAACAACCCTCCTCCTCCCTAGTTCTATGAGATCAACTTTTTAAGGTTCCACATATGAGTGAGATGGTGTGGTATTCATCTGTTTGTGCCTGGTTTGTTTCACTTAAGATAATATCCTCTAGGTTCAACCATATTGTTGCAAATGGCAGAAATTACTTCTTTTTTTATGATTGAGTAATATTACATTGTGTCTGTATAACACATTTTCTTTATTCATTCATGCATTGATGGACACTTCAGTTGATTCCATAGCTTGGCTATTGCGAATAGTGCTGCAATAAACATGGGGTGCAGATATGTTTTCAAAATACTAATTTAGTTTACTTTGGATGTATACCCAGTAGTGGGATAACATGGTAGTTCTATTTTTAATTTTTGAGGAATCTTCATACTATTTTCCATAAAGGCTATACTAATTTATATTCTCACCGCCAGTGTATAAGGATTCCCTTTTCTCCATACCATCCCCAACACTTGTTATCTTTTGTCTTTTTGATAGTAGTCATTCTAACAGGTGTAAGGTTAGACCTCATAGTTTTGATTTGCATTTTCCTGAAGATTAGTGACACTGATCATTTTTTCATGTACTCATTGGCCATGTTTATGTTTTTTTTGTTTACAAATGTTTATTAAGTTCTTTTGCCCATTTTTAAATTGGGTTATTTGGGGTTTTTTGCTACTGAGTTATTTGAGTTTCTTATTTATTTTGGGTATTAAACCCTGGTCATGCATATAGGTGGCAAATATTTCTTCCATTCTATAGGTTGTGTCTTCATTCTTTTGATTGTTTCCTTAATGGTAAGGCTTTTTTGATTTAATCATATCTGTCTATTTTTGTTTTTGCTGCCTGTCTTTTGAGGTTTTATCCAAAAAAATCCTTGCCTGGATCAGTGTCATGAAGTATTTCCCCTATGTTTTCTTCTAGTAGCTTCATAGTTTTTGACCTTGCATTTACGTTTTTAATCCATTTTGAGTTGATTTTTGTGTATGGTGAGAGATAAGGGTCTAATTTCATTCTTCTGCAAAAGTATAACATTCCTACTTTTGAAAAATTAGAGATAAATGAGTGGAACATTTGCTTTTGGATTTTTATAAGTGGGATAATTTATTCAAATTGTCAGTGAAATTAAATATTGTGGGATTAGAAGTCAAACAGATTAATCTTTAAATCCTGACTCTACCTGTCACTTACTATTGTGCAACATTGGACAATTTATGTAATTCTCTGAGTTTCACTATGGCAAACTTTCAGAGTCAAAAATGAGTCTTAAATGAGGGAAAGCTCTTTGTACATTGTGGAACACAGAACAACTACTTAATAATTATTAATAGTGATGATAATAAATGTTAATAGTAGTAATTCTACTACTATAAAATAATGACTAATGTTATTGTCGGTATTGGGTTAATTTTTCAGTTTGGTTACGAAGCTTGGTAACCACAGAGCTTTTGTGACTAGGAGCATGATTGTTTGTTTTAAACTTAGTTATTTTCAAAATTATTCAATATACACACCATCTCACTTAAGGCAGACTCTAAATGTCTAATGTATTAAAGCCTCATGCAAAATAATGTTTGGAGGTGAAACTGAACTGAGTATGTCAGAGTAGAAAATCTGCCTTGTGAGACATGTAGGACATTGTAATGAAGCAAAATTTGGCTCCAATTTTCTGGAATTAAGTGAATTGAGTAAAGCAACCAAGTCACCATTTTCAGTCAAGAGAAAGTATATACTTTGGGGTAAGGGGGTGATAGAGAATCATGCTGTATTTCTGCCATTGAATACAAACTGTATTTTTACTAGCTGTATTTTTAGTTTAAAATTTAAAATATATGATAATCTATCTCAGAGATTAAGTCTAGAAGCATTTTAACAACAGAATTATTTTAAAATGATTTCTTTAATGATCAATTTGAAAATCAAGTCATTGCAGTAATTGAAATTACAACATGTAATACATAGTGGTGGTGTGAGTTGCTGGGTTTCAAAGGACTAACAGTAACATCATGGCACTCAATGTATGCCCTGATGATAGGGTTGCCCAGGGTGGTGAGGAACTTGTTCAGAGTGTATTCATGCTGACCTTGTTGGAAACAAATGAGTTCTAAGAAATTTCAATTATTTAGTGCCTTGAAAGATACGAAAAAAATACTTTAAAACATTGAATTGCAATTAGACATATAAATATCTGACTTTTTTTTTTTTCTCAATTATTACCCTGGTTTGCAGTTTGGGCATCTAAACTTTAGAAATAGAGTTAGTTCTTAATAGATCAGGCCACATAGTTCTTAAATTCTGCAATGAAATGTGTACAGTCTTACTTGTTCTCAAGCAAAGCACTTTATGTTACTTCCGTGAAACTTCACGGTTTTAATTCCATGATATGAGAGAGGGAGCTTATAGGAGAGAGTTTGATCTGGATTCTTTCGGAGACTGCTCTATTTTTAGTTAGGCTCACTCGTAAAATGCATCTCTGGAGAGCTGAATGACTTGAATAGTTGAATGAGAGACTTTTAATATTGATGTTTCGGAAGTGGATGAACACCTAAAAGAACAACAATTTTCCTTTTCCTCAATTAATATAAACCTGCACTATCTGTTAACATCTAACTAGTGATTTCAAGATCTACTTAGCATTGCTCCTAGTCAATGACAATGAGGTGAAAGTATTAGTTAAAATGGAGAACACTAGCTGTATTTTTAGTTTTAGAGAAAACTCCATACTCTTTTCCCTGGCTGTACTAATTTACATTCTCACCTACAGTGTAAAAAGTGGTCCATTTTCTCTGCATCCTCTCTAGCATTTTGTTATTTTTTGTCTTTTTGATAATAGTCATTCTAACTGGTTTCAGATGATGGCTCATTATAGTTTTGATTTGCATTTCCCTAATGATTAATGATGCTGAGCATTTTTTCATATACTTGGTCATTTGTATGTCTTCTTTTGAGATATGTCTATTCAGATCACATGCCCATATTTTAATCAAATAATTATTATTATTATTTATTTTAAAAGTTCCTTGTATTTTCTGAATATTAGTCCTTCGCCTGAAGCTTGCAAATATGTACTCCCATTCTTCAGGTTGCTTCTTCACTCTGCTGATTGTTTCCTTTGCTATGAAGAAGCCTTTTTTTTTTTTCTGACGTAGTCCCATTTGTGTATTTTTGCTTTTGTTGTCTATGCTTTTGAGGTCTTATTCTTAAAACCTTTGCCTAGACTCAATGTCCTGAAGCAGTTCCCCTGCTTTTACTTCTAGTAGTTTTATAGTTTGGGGTCTTACATTTAGGTCTTTAATCCATTTTGAGTTGATGTTTTGTATATGGTAAGAGCTAGAGGTCTAGTTTCTAAAAGTCCTGATGAGTATTTATCAAAGAAAATAAAATTAGTATATCAAAGTGATATCTGTATTCCCATATTTATTGCAGCACTAGTCACAATAACCAAGATACAGAATCAATCTAAATGTCCATCAACAGATGAACAAATAAGAAAATGTGGTACATATACCCAACAGAATATTATTTAGCCATAAAAAAGAATGAAATCCTGTCATTTGCAGCAACATAGATGAACCTGGAGGACACTGTATTAAGTGAAATAGGTCAGTCACAGAAATATAAATACTGCATGTTCTCACTAATATGTAAACTGAATGCATAAAAGTAAAGAGCAGGATTATAGTTATTAGAGGCTGCAAAGAGTAGGGATGAGGGAAAGATAATGAGAGATTGGTTAATGGATAAAAAATTATAGCTACATAGGAGGAATAAGTTCCAATGTACTGTAGCACTGCAGGATAAATATAGTTAACAATAATTTATGGTATATTTTCAAAAAGCTAAAAGAATTTTAAATATTCTCAACACAAAGAAATAACAAATGTTTAACGTGATGAATATGATAATTACTCCGACTTGATCATTACACATTATGTACATGTATGAAAATATCACTCTGTATCCCATAAGTATGTACAGTTACTACATGTCAGTTAAAAGTAAAATAAAAAAAAGAAGGAAAATTAAGTTACCATCTGAATGACATTTGGGCAAATAAATATTTTATGGGCTATCTTCCCTTTCCACAATCATTGAGTATTAATATTTCATCATGATTTCATGATTTAATTAAAAGGAACTAAATAATCTATTTTAGAACTACAGGAAAAAAGTTAGAAGGCAATTGACAGTTGGTAATATTACAATGTATGTAATAAAAGATAAATTTTATTGTTCACCTAAGAACTATGTTGCTATCATTAATTTTGGCCCAGTGATTCCTTTGTTTTGTATCAAATGCTAATTATAGGTCTGAATTCGGCAAACAGTTTTGATTTCCTCGCGACTATTTTTGTCATAAGATTGGGATAGCTATAGCAGAGTTGGTTGATGTGAAAATACAGTCTGAACCTTGTTGAAAACTGGTTTGTAGGTTTGAGGGAATATCTAAATTGGCCAATAACTTTGCAGGATTAAATTTTATCTTTATTTGGGCTGGTTGATAGTTCTTAGCTCTTAGCCAGCTTATATCTATGGAGTTCATTCAGAAAAGCTGTTAGGCAAGAAATAGGATCCATGGTTTGGGCAGAATCTTAACAATTGTGGCAGCAACAGGACTACTATTTTTCTTGCTTGTAGGTATTAATCAAATATTTCACAATAGATGGATGGAGTTGTCCTTTTGCAATAACTTGGAATTAGAAACTTTTAAGAGGCCCTGCAAGGAGTAAGTTTGTGTGAAAGAGCTATGGACTGTCATTACGTCCTCAATGAAGACTTGGATGTCTGAGTTCCCAAATGGATAGACAATACTGTAGGTCAAGGTGACCATGAAAATCGTTTATTGCTTCTTCTGACATTTGATCCCAAAATTGACCATTCAGTGCAAAAGAACTTTAGTGAGTGATGTTTTTGGTCACAAATTTTTATTATAGAAGTTTTGTGCTACATTTTCAAATTGCTTTAGCTGATTTCCATTCTTAGCAATAACTTAATAGCTTTGACTATGTCTTTTAAAGTGCCTGGAAGTCTTTTTAATTGAAGAGATTGCCTGTGACCTGACTGAGGGGGAAACTGTTCTAAAACATGAGTGAAAGTAGAGAGTGGGCACACTTCAGGCCTCTGGAGATAGTTTTTGAAATTGAGATGAGACTTCATTCTCTCCTAATATGTAAGAGTTGCCTGAGAGTAAGTGATTTAAAGTCCAAATAAATGTAAGCTTTATGAGACAATGGTTCTCAAGAATTTAAATTATAAAACTCCCTTATTAACATGATAATCAATTTTGTTTTTGGTATTCATTAACTGATGAAATCCGCAACAGAAAACCTCCACAACTTCAGTAACATTTTGAAGTAAATTTACATCATTTATTCTTTATGTCTGTTATATTGTCTATAAATCATACCCCTTTTTGTAGTCCTTCACTGGTGTTTGGAATAAAATAAAACTCTTTATTGTAGTCTTCAAGGTCCTATGAAACCCGTCCCCTGCCTACCTCAATGATCTTACTCTCCCATCCCATTCCTTCTTTCTCACTGTATGCTTCAACCATACAGGTCTACTTTCTGATCCTTGAATGTATCAAGGTCATTCCAAACTGTACACCTTTTTCCTTGTTTTTACTTCTACTTAGAATGATTTTTCTCATCATCATTGCAACAGAGAAGACAATGGTTGGATCTCATTGTCATATAATCTTTATTTCAGAGAGGCCTTCCTGATCACTTAATCTGAACGAGCCTTCCCTACTCCTTGAAATAACCCTACTGCCACTTACATATTGCTAGCCTACTGTATGGTAACCATTATGTAGAATATCCTTTTATTAGCTTAAGAAAAACTAGTGGGGGACTGTTTATTAACAGTGAATAGTCCTGGCTCCCTTATTTAAGAAGTAGGTATATGTTTTCCTATACTCTAAAATTGTCCATTTTTAACTAAGATTGTATAGAAAGACAATTTCTATCAAGTATTTTTACGTTTGGAAGAACTATGGCTAATCCTGGCGTTAAATTATCTGGGGATATTATACCACCTCATGAGATTTTTTAAGGAAAGAAAAGGATTATCATGTTGGTTTCGGAATTTATAAATTAAGTTACACTAAATTCTTAGGGTGTTAGAAAAATACTCTATATCCAGTATTGTGCTGGAGCCAACTTGCACTGGCTCATGTAAGATCTGCTTGTTAATTTCCAGGAATTTTGCAAACAGGTTGGTTTTGCATGAAAGCTTGAAATTGGCTGTGGTGGGAGTATTTACACCATGGAAATTGGCAAATGCTACATACCATGGCTTCCCCCGCTTTTCTCCAACTCAGCCAGACAGCTTGAGTACCAGCATATCATTTTATATATAGCTAATATTTCAGAGGCTGACAATCCAATGATGACAAAGGAATAGAGCTAGCTCAAATTAGTCAAGTCACGTTTATGGGTGTTTAGATTTAAAAAGCCACACCTTTTGGGCAGGAAAGAAAAAAGATTTTAAAAATAAATTATTTATACACAAAGGCAGATAGTAAAGATTAAAAAAAAATCATGATCTTCGTGGTTGCTTCTTATACCTCCCAGGTCAGGCTGCTGAATTATTTCAAAATATTGTTAAAATATATACTCTGGGTTAAGCAGATGGCTACCTTCTGTAACTTGTGATATCACCTTTCCCCAACTCCCATACTAATAACACAGCTCAAGTCACTGATTTTTATATGCATTGTATCTTAGTTACAGTGAGTGTCTTAGACCATTTCTTTGGGGAAAGAAAAGGATTCAAAGAAGAGTGAGATGGAGTGCAGGGGCCATTGAAAATAATATGCTAAGAATAGATAAGGCTCAAGGACAGTATCTCTAGCTAGTTGCACTTTTAATGAACTCCAGTAGTCAAGGACAGTATCTCTAGTTGAACTTTTAATGAACTCTAGTAGGCGCCAAGAAGGCAGACAAATAAGAAAGAGGTTAGAGACAAGGAACTAAGCAGAAGGTTACATCTGGGTGCAGAAAGTTTGTTTTGCATTGTGTTATTTTTGCCGACGTGGGATTTATGGAGTATAAATAAAGTGAGGCGGAGGCTCTAGGCGTGGCCGCCATGTTCTCTGTTTGTCTTTGTCTCTTGTGTCTGTTCATTCTCCACCACCCCTGGCACGGGCCCCAATAATGGAGGCCCTGATTAATTATAGTCTATAATGTCAGAGATAGTAAAGACTAATGAGAGTTGACCTAAGGTTTTCAGTCCTCAGTAGGAAAGGACTTAAAAGAAAATTACATGAAAAGTCAGGGTTTTGAGTATTATTCTCTGACAAGAACATTTTTGGGGTTGTACTACACAGAAGCACAAGGTATCTATCTTGCTGTGAGAGTAGAGACAAATTATTTGTGACAATTCAGAAACAATGCTATTTGGCAATACCTGTATGAAGGTATACAGGGGTGTTACATACCTTAATGTAACATGCTTATGTAAGATGTTAGCATTATAAGAAAGTGTGTGATAGGCATACAGTAGCACACTGTATTAGTTTTAATGAAGGACAGAATCTAACACTTGCCATTGTGAAGCCGTGCTCAAAGAAATAATCCCTAAATCGGTACTGGGAACCCGTATAAGCATTGAAAACTAACGTTGATTTAGGTGATTTCAGGCTAATATAGTTTTACAAAGTAAAAAAATTGAAAGTGAATCTCCTAGTGTGGGGGAACTTGAAGGACTTGAATATAAGGCAACTCTTTCTTTATTGAGAGGCAGATTTTGGGGGGAAACCCATCCCGTTAACTTCAGACTATAAGCAGTTTATCACCATTGGCCTTATCAATTCAGATGCTTTTTCCATGTCCCGCTGATTCTCATCCTTCAAGGTCAAGTTCAAATGTCACTTCCTCCTTGAACCTCCCCACCATACATGCAGAGCTGGAATAAATCTCTCATCACTTAGCTCCCCATCCATGTGTGTATCTCATAGCTTTCCTCCATCCCTGAGGTCAACTCCTTCTCGTGATCATCCACACACAGCACTTTGCTTTATAAACAGTAAGTTCCTTTTTTCTTTAATGAGTGATTTTCTCCTGATTATAAAACAGTACATATTATTATAAAAAATCCAGATTCTATAAAATGTTTTAAGAGTAACGTAAATCTTCTAAAACTTCCCCACTATTAATTTTTTGGTGTATCATTTCCAGAATTTTTACTATATGCATACACACGGGCACACACATGCACATACACATACGTATACCCCAGAGATATTTTTAAACAGATAAGAATCAGGCCATAACATGTTGTTTTGTAACCCGCTCTTTTCACTTAATCATACAATCTTCCTTGTAAAGAAGTGTAAATGTAAAGTATAATTTTTTATGGCAGTATAGTATTAAAATATCAAAATTTACACTGCTGGACACTTACACTGTTTCAGGTTTTTTATAATCACAAACAATGCTACAATGAAAATCCTTGAAATTACAGCTTAGACAAATGATCGTTTCTTTAGAATAAATTCTTAAAAGTAGTATGCTAGTTCAAAAGGGTACATACTTCATGTAGGTTTTAGTTATACCCAGTAACAGTGCAAAAGGCTGTCTATTTCCTTGGGTCCTTACCAATATTAGCACTATTCATCTTTTTAATCTTGGCCAAAATGAAAGGACAAAAAAGATATATTTTAATCCCATTTTTACTACCAGTGAGTTAGAGCATCTTTTAGTGAATCCAATTATACGACTGTTTATTGTACAATGCTGTACAATATAATTATTTACATCATATTAAATACACTTGAATATATATAATTATTATATTGTATATTCATTGCATTGTATTGTACTATATAATTATTTATCAAGTTCTTAATAGATATTTGCAGAATAATAATAGCTGGCACTGATTGTGTGCAAGGTACTGTTCTAAGCACACCTTGGCATGGTACCTCCTCCTAGCCACGTGGGTGCACTTATCCCACCCCTGTTTTCCACTGGTTAGGTGAAGGCTCTCTTCTGGTTTGAAAAGGAATGTATATGAGTACATTTGAAATATGATTAAATTTTAAAATATTTAAAGACATTACAATGTTTAAAATGTTAATATTTTTTAAATACTACACACTTGTTCTCATTTTAGTCCCAAACAACCTGGTGAGGTTGGCACTATTGCTATTATAATTCTTGTTTTAAAGGTGAAGAAATTGAGACATGGAGTGTTCGGAGACTTGCCCAAAGACAAAGATGGAAGAGGGGTGTTCACAGTCTGAACCCAGGATTTTTAAATCCCAAATCTTCCATCTTTAACTACTACACCAAACTGTCAGTAACAAGAGCCGCTTCATGTCTCCCAAAAGAAACAGCAGTTGGTACACAAGTCCCTAATGGAGGCTTTGACTTCTAAGTCAGAAGGGACACTTAAGCCTTTTGAATAAAAGCAGAAAGCATCAGAGACGTATCCCAAGGGGGATTGGAACCCTCATGCCTCCACCTGGTGCTTCAACCCCTCAATCAGACACAGAAGAGTCTCAGGACCAGAAAGACAGGACAGTGTCACAGTGGGAGGTGGGATTCCCTGCAACAGAGGCAGAAGAGGAGGTCAGACAGCAGCAGCACCTGAGTTTGGTGGGCTCATTCCACCTAGAAACCTAGACTAAAAACTTCTGTTAGCCAAGCAAAAGGGAATAGGAGAGAGCGAAGTGAGGAAGGAGTGGGAGAATAAGAGTGAGTGGGCCGGATGTGGTGGCTCACACCTGTAATCCCAGCACTTTGGGAGGCTGAGGCGGGTGGATCATAAGGTCAGGAGATCGAGACCATCCTGATTAACACGGTGAAACCCATCTCTACTAAAAATACAAAAAATTAGCTCGGTGTGGTGGCGGGCGCCTGCAGTCTCAGCTACTCAGGAGGCTGAGGCAGGAGAATCGCCTGAACCCGGGAGGCAGAGGTTGCAGTAAGCCAAGATCGTGCCACTGCCACTGCACTCCAGCCTGGGTGACAGAGCTGTCTCAAAAAAACAAAAAAGCAAGTGAGAAAGGGAAATAAACCAGAAAAGCACATTTGCTGAGTGCTTCCTCTGCACCAGGTACCGGGCTATGTGTTTTGGTGAGTAGCATTACTTAGTCCTCGCAACCACCCCATGAGGTGGGACTTACTAGACCTGATTTACAGATGACACTTGTGCAAGGACACAGTAGCAGGGCAAGGATTGAAAGCCAGGTCTCCTGATTCAAGTCCAGGAATCCCCGGGTTCTATGGGTGTGCCTGGGTGAAGAGCAGAGACTTAGGGGCAAGGCTGTGGTTGCAACCTCAAGTCAGCCAGTGCTCCATTTTCATCTGTTTTATAACACACAGCTCCAGGTGAGGATTTGTTGGAATAAAAGAGTTCCACTGCTTAAAAATCTCAAATTTAATTTATAAAAAGAATTCAAAAACACAATACTATACCACATCTGGTTCCTATGTTCCTGCAATCATCAATCAATTCCACTAAATAAACATCTAGTAATGATTGACTGTGTGCAAGGTTCCCTGAGCCAGCAGTGGTATTATGAAAACAAACCAGACATCAAGACCCAGCACTGATCACCCTTCCTACCATCAGGGAGAGGACAGCACTGAACAGTCCAAGGCAAGTGTGGTAAATTATGCAATAGTGTTATGGTATTATTCGATCCTTGCAAAAGGAAAAAAAAAATTATGTATGGAGAAAAACACCAAAGTGTTTATAGAGGTTATGTGATTATTGAAGACTGCAGAATTACTGGAAATTTTGACTTATGTATATTTTCTAAAGTTTCTACAATAGATATTTATCACTTTTGAAACATGAAGAAAACCAAGCAGTCATTGTTTAATGTTCTTCCACCCAGATTCAAAGATCAGGGGACAGGTGTGTGGCTGTGATCCCTGATTCTTGTTTCTGTGACCCAGATCATTCCTAGGCACAGAATTTAAGGTTGGGTATCAGAAGTAGATATTGAATACTCAATGGCCCCCTGCCCACTGGAACATACACCTCCCAAGCTCTCCATGCCGTCATCACTATTTCATTTAATTGGGGAAAAAAGCATTTGAGTTCAATTCATACCTAGTTTTGTAGGTTATTATTTAACATTAAGAGCAACACTTATTATGCACTGCCTGCATGCAGGACCCTATGCTAAACACCTTCAAATTATCTCACTCAACCCTTCCACAACTGTGGAAGTTAGGTATCATTATTCCCATTTTACAGACAAGGAACAGAGGCTAAGAGATATAAGCCATTCATCCAGTCATTCATGACCAGTTAGTGAAAGAGCCAGGCTTTAAATTGCAGTCTGTCTGGTTCCAAAATCTTCAAAGTATTCAATCTTTATGTAAATACAATTCTGTCCTTCTAAAGGCCTGATTTGTTAATATTTATAGAGAATGCATATGTGTTAAAAGAGGTTTTCCAAATGACTTAGGACTGAAATGAAAACCTCCATGTAGGAAGTGACCAGATATGAGGTAATAGATGACAACTATCAAAACCAAATAATTATATTAAAAAACAAAGGTAAGCTATCTTTGTGAGGTGATGGGTATGCAAATTAGCTTGATTATGGTACTCATTTAACAGCATACACAAATATCAAAGCATCACATTGTACATTGTAAATATACACAATTTTTTGTTAATTATACCCCAATAAAGCTAGAAATTTAAATTTAAATTAAAAACAAGATAGTATATATAGTACTCAGAACTCATTGCTTCCTAATTAATTGACTTCATTTTACTACTAACTATGCTTTTATACCTGTGTGGTGGAAATGCTATCTAATGGTGTTCTACTACACCCCTCTTCCCATTTCCATGCTTCACAACATCTCATTATGGCTTGAAATTGGCTATAGTGGGAGTACTTACACCAAGGAAAGCAGCAAACACTACCAATTAGCGCTCAATTGATTGTTTTGTTGATTGTTCAGATTTAAGAAAGTGACAAAGAAAATGTTAATAATGTAGATTCAACCTAAACTGTGTTATCTTTGTAGCTGTTACATTGTGAATAGCACACAACATTGAGATATTCTTCTAGTATTTGAAAAACTATTATCTGCCTCTCTAAATAATTATCTTATATTACTGACAAATGAGTGAAGTTCTGATATGTCTTTGATGTGTCCTTCATATTGAAACTGTACTCCTTCACCAATGATGTGAGCAACCTCTGTGTTGAACCAGACTGTAATCAAGCACATATTTATAGCTGACTTTGTCAAACTATGGTTGAATTGCAATCACAGGTTGGCTATTGATACTTGAGTTCAGTAAAAATCAGTAAAAAATAACTAATGGGTACTAGGCTTAATACCTGGGTGATGAAACAATTTGTACAACAAACCCCTATCACACAAGCTTATCTGTGTAACAAACCTGCACTGTACCCATGAACTTAAAATATTTTTTTAAGTTGATATCATGAGAGAGAGAGTAGAATGGTGGTCACCAGAGGATAGGTAAAGAAGAAATGTTGGTCAAAGAGTATGAATTTTCAGTTATAAAAGAGGAATACATTTTAGAGATTTATTGCACAGCATGGCAACTGTGTTAACTATAATGTATTATATATTTCATAATTGTTGGGAGAGCATATTTTAAATGTTCTCACCAAAAAAAAAAAAAAAAAATAGGTCAGGGGATGGGATATGTTAATTAACTTGATTTCTTCTTTCAACAATGTATACATATAGCAAAACAACATATCCCATAAATATAGATAAGTATTTGTCAATTAAAAATGTATTAAAACTTTTTTTAAAAAAAACAGATACTCTTTTATTCCCTCCTTTCAAATCCCATGCAAATTTCCCTAGTTGCTAATCCCAACACAAAACCATACAGGAAGAAAATTTAGGGAAACATATTTTCAGCTCAGCTAAGTCGACCAACAACAAAGTTATCGGAAGGGATTTTGGAGGTAATGGCAGCGTTCTTTTTCTTTTCTTGGATGGGTGGGGGTTGGAGGTGTCCACAAGCATAGCTTTTAAATTATTCATTAAACTGTACATTCACAACTTATGTGATTTTGTAATTACTTGTTTTTAATGCTTTTAAAATGTTTATGCTTTTTAAATGTTTAAAATGTTATAAAACATTTTAAATGTTGCATAAAATGTTTGTAAATGTTATTTTTTATAAGTCTAAAATTTCTCCACTAATCCTCATATTTCCATGGAGAAGAGAGGATTTCTGACCAAGCCTACCAAAGGGAGAACCAGTGAAATCTCCTCAGAGAAAACACTTCCAGTTTGTCTTTCTGATCCCTTACTTGCTCTTTCTCTTGGGAGAGGTGCCTCATCCAATTGGCCTATCACACCAGTAGATGTCACAAAGACAAGATGCCATTTGTTGACCCTCCCTTGGCCTCTTGACCTACTTATCACCATGCATGGCAGGTGTCTGTACTTCTAGACTCCATGCAGTAGACCCCTTAGTTGGGACTCCCCTTCTCCCACAGAAGGGGCAAGCCATTCTATGGTTGCACAGCTGTGTCTGAGGCATAATAAACCTGGCTCTCCTCTCTGTTGGCCCAATTGTCTTTAATCCAGGGGAAATCATTGGTAACTCCATCCACATTGGCCTAAGGTTCAAGTTCCATTCTAGAATCCATCTTTGTCATTATTTTAGTACCCATTTGACTCATTCCTGTGTTTATAGTCTATCAGCCAGAACTCTAAAGTCTCCACCAGCATTAGAATCTGGGTCTCTGACATAAGGTCATAAGGTTCAGAAAAAGAAGTCTCCAAGTAGTGGAGATCCCTCAGAATCATGTGGTAACAGCATTACAGTACCAAATCATCCATCTGGAAACAATTGAGACCTGATAACAGGATTTAACCTTGATCAATTATTGGGGGCCAGGGTCCTAAGAGTCATAACTCCCTTCCTCTAAGCATCTGGCCAAGAGTATGCACTCAAATATTGCAAGCCAAATAGAAAACAAGTATCATTTTTTCATATCTGTGAAAGTCCCCTATGAACTCCAAAGGCAACCCTTATTAATTGAAAATTAGCTATTTCCCAACCAACCGAACCCCTAAAACATATGGCCCGTTAGGCAAGTTTGCCCTGAAGTTGGCATTGTGAAAAAATATGTCATTTAGGGGACAATTCGAGTCTCTGATAATTCTTTACAAAGCTGAGGTGCTTCTGCAGGAACTCTTCATGTGGTATTAAAAGTCAGTGAACACTTTTAACTTTTATTTTCATTCCATTTTTATACTTACCAGAAAGAAAAAAGTGCAGAAAACACACTTCCTAGTATCAAACCACAAATTCCAGCTCAGTTCAAGAAACTAAGAGTAGGAACCCTGCCTTCTGACTGATGCATAAAACAGTGGGGGTGCTGCTTTTTAAAAAGGAGGCTAATAATAAAGCAAGAACAGCCAGTAACAATTCTGGGCAGGGAAGAAATCAGCCAAACTCTTGCCAAAAAATATTGTATTAAATGCTAAATCCTACTTTAAGGTAGCAACCAAAATTTAATCTTTTCAAATGCTTCCCTTTACGAGTAGAGCCTCCTGCTACTTTCTAAGAGGCGGAAGCAGTCCTCTTTGCAAAGTGATTGACTTTTTTGACAGGAGGCAGAATTTAAAATTGGCATTGAAACCAGCCAATCTGAAACCAGGAAGAAGAAAGTAACAACTGCTTATTGTATGCTCCATTCAGATTTTCAGTATATTGACGCCCTGTTTGCCAGAGAACAAATTTCCGAAGTCTGACTGCAGACTTTCTATCTCCTGACTTCTCACCTGCCTCCATAAGTGTATGATTAGCTGGTACTGGTGATTATTTGGAGCCATTGCCAAGGGCTGGTTCCACTAAGAGAAGCCCAGTTAAGCAACACTTCCATAGTGTTCTTTCCCATAGTGACCAATGGACCATATCCATCTACCCCAGGTCAATGAAATCCCTTGGCAGTTGAGGCACTTATGTGGAATTCCATATGACTGGCCATATTCAGGCAGAGCCTTGACAAAGAGGAGGTGGAAAAGATTCTAATTTGATGGGGGAAAGTTGGGGCAGAGCTAGTGGGGGTGGCAGATGGGATGTTATGTTTTTCAAATATTCTAGGGATCAGAATAGATGTGCGGCTTCAGAAGATCATTCAGGAATACCAAAATAATGGCACCTTCTCTTCATTGTGGAATGTTTTTAAGTGACTGCTAAAATTGCCTGGCGCGGTGGCTCACACCTGGAATCCCAGCACTTTGGGAGGCCGAGGTGGACAGATTACATGAGGCCAGGAGTTCAAGACCAGCCTGGGCAACATGGTGAAACCCCGTCTGTACCAAACATACAAAACTCAGCCAGGTGTGGTGGTACAAGCCTGTAGTTCCAGCTACTCGGGAGACTGAGACACAAGAATCACCTGAACCCGGGAAGCAGAGGTTGCACTAAGCCGAGATTGGGCCACTGCACTCCAGCCTGGACAGAGACAGAGTTAGACTCTGTCTCAAAAAACAAAACAAAACAAAACAAAACAAAACAAAACAAAAACAGGAAAAACAAAAGAAAAAAAGAAAAGATAATAAAATGACTAATAAAAATGAAAATATCTTCCCTTTAACATATTTTCAAAGCCTTCAGTAATAAAAATATGTGCTTTCTTTGGCCATTTCCCATGCTTAGAGAAAAACTTAAAATAACTTACAATGCCATTAGCATGGCAATTGTGAACTCTAAGACACCAAGTATTAAGAACATATAAAAAGATATATTAATTTTGAGATTTAACTTTGAATCCTCAGTCTTCCCAAAACATGCTCTAATGATCAGACATCCTAATGTGTTGATCATAGATCTGTAAAGAAGGTCATAGCCTCATAGAAACAGTTGTCCGTGACTCACGCCTGTAATCCCAGCACTTTGGGAGGCCGAGGCGGGCGGATCACGAAGTAAGGAGATCGAGACCATCCTGGCTAACACGGTGAAACCCCGTCTCTACTAAAAATACAAAATATTAGCCGGGCATGGTGGCACATGCCTGTAGTCCCAGCTACTCTGAGGCTGAGGCAGAAGAATGGCGTGAACCTGGGAGGCGGAGCTTGCAGTGAGCCGAGATCGTGCCACTGCACTCTAGCCTGAGCGACAAAGCGAGACTCCATCTCAAAAAAAAAAAAAAAGAAACAGTTGTTTAACCTTAGGCATTAAATGAGAAAGAAATAATTGATTATTAAGGGAACAGAAGTTGAGGCTTGGCATGGGAATCCAGAAAGAAGTATCTACAACTGAAATAAAAGGTGAGAAATAAAATATATTCTGGGAAAAACCTGCGGCCATAGGACCTAGGATTGTTCTATGAAGACTGTTCTCTTTGTTTTCTATTTATCCTTTGTCACAAAGCTCCATATGCCCTGTGCTCTACTTATACAAAATATAACTTATTAAATGTTCTATCCTAATACTCCCCCATCATTTCTTCCTTTAACAGAGAACATTGTAGAGAAAAGTCTTCTGAAAAATAAAATGTTTGCATGGATACAAAGGACATGATTTGTACCTTCACATTCCTTTTGAAGATAAACCACAGTGGTCTTTGTTCCCTGTATTCTGAGAGCCTAGAACAGTGCCTGGCACATAGTGTTTGTCTTAACCTTGAATTCCCCAGAAAGCAAAGCTGAAGATAAGAGTTTTAAGTTCAACTACTTTGCCTGTGAATGAAATGCCAGGGAAGCAAAAGTGAGGATGAAGATAAGGGGTTATGAGGCAAGAGGGAGAACCATTCCTTAAGATGAATACCAAGTGCAAATATTTGCCCATCTCAAGATATCATCTTCTGCTAAGCATAGAAACTGCACCTCAAGACAGTCCTCTGGGGGAAGAATTCATCCACTAACCCCATTTTGCCTGGCCTCCCTTGCCTTTTTGAGCTGTGTATGCATGGGTGCTGTACAGGGACCCCCAGAGCCTCCTTCCTTGTGGTCAACAGAAAAGAAGAAAGTAGCTCAGTGTGGGATAGTTGCCCCTGGAGAAAGCTGGTAGGAGCAACACAGAGACAGGTGAGGGGGAGAGGAACTGGAGTGGTGCCTAAGAGGAGTCTGATACAGCACTCAACAAATATTTGCTGAATGAACGTGGTTTTACTATAACAGTCTCCGTTATTGACTGAAGAGGAGTAAAAAGTCAGCAGTAATTCATCATCATAATCATCTGTAGTTTAGTGAAGAAAAGACACAGGTCCCCCTCTGGAAGAGCTTGTTTCTTGGAACAGTTTTAATATTTGCTGATTTTAAAAATAATTTTCCAGTTGTCAGCTTGGTGTGACTAGAACTGATTAGTGACAAAAAGTGATAGATGATGTACCTGTCCCTCACTTGAACTGAAGAAAAATTGTTCATAAAAGCATGGAGCAAATCATACATTTCTACAAGCATTATTAGTAACCAATATCTGCTGAGTTAGCTTTTGTGGTCCTTCAAATTAGCCACTCTCTCATGTACTGATCCTGCCCACATCACAGCATCACTTTGTTACTACAACTCATCCTTTAAAGCTTAGCTGAGAAATCACTGCTACCAGGAAGCCTTCTCCCTCTCTCTCTCCGTCCCTCCCTCCCTCCCTCCCTCCCCTTCCTCTCTATTTCCAATTTGTGCTAGGTGCTTTCAAGTTACTCAGTTTTACTGCTATTATTGCATCTCTCACATTCTATTGTATCTGTGATTGTCTATCTCCCTCACTAAATTATCAACAGGGCTGGGACTGAGACATTTATCTTCCTAGCAGCAGACACATAGCAGGCATCCTACGAATTTCAGCAGAATCAAAGAATGTGTAAGTCACTGAATGAGTGCTAAACAAAACTGCCAAGGATATTGGTAAGAGAACGGTAGCTGATGTTTATCGCTGGTTGGGTTAGGGAAATCTTAGAGGAGGTGGACGTGGGCTGGATGCAGAAGGAAGATGAGACTCATGGATTTGGGGAGAAGGAAAATTGCATTACAGCTGGTTTTTGGCCATGAGACAGAAATGCACTTAACCTACCATAAAGCAGTGAATTATCTACCTAGGCAGGAGCAGAAAGATCTGGAGCATTTCACAGAGAATAAAACTGAACAGGAAAGTCAGAGTGAGATTGTAGAGAGCACCAAATGCCAGGCTAAGCAGCTATACCTTTTCCCTCTATTTTAGGTTCTCAGAATTTTCAGAGCAGTAGGCAACATGACCAAGTGGAGTTTCAAATGGCTGGTAGATGTGTGGAAGAGTACTTAGAAAAGAGAAACCAATTACACAGAGAAGAAAAAAGCAATTCCCTTTGTCAAGCTATGAGCCAAGGAAGTAAGACAAAGTTTGGCTTTAGAAAAAATAATTTGGGCGGATTTAAAGATTATACAAGTTCAGTGATTTCCTATCCTTTGTTTAGAGAGAGGGTAAGGAACTGACAGAGAGTGAGAGTCAGAGAGAGAATCGAAAATGGGACACACACAAACACATAGACACACAGAGAGTCATAGAGCAGTGGCAGAGAAACAAACAGCCCCAGGCAGCCGCTGAGGCTACGGGGTTCGGCTCTGGACCCAGAACGACCCTCGATTGAGAGATCAGCCCACGGGTCTGCAGGCCGACCCGTCCTCGAGATCACGGCGGCGGGGGGTGGGGGGGGCAAGGCTTCTGGGGAGACTCACCCGAACAGCGTCCGGGCGGGACTGAGGCTGGGATGCGGCGCTGCTTCCCCCCTGACCCCCCGCCTGTGCTTTCGACATCCTGGTCAGCCCTTTGCCAGGACTCCTGGCATCCGGAGATAGTCCTGTCGACCCCGCGGAGAGGTCAGGCTGGAGCCTCGGAGCCCCGCCCCCCAAGCACTGCCACGGAGGGCTCCGGTTTGCCAGGCCTCAGGTCGTGGTTCCTATGACAACCGTGGGAACCACTGTGACGCGAGCACCCGCTGGCCACTCGCGCATGCGCATTGGCTTCTCAGCCCCGCGCTCCGCTGCCAGCAGTCAGGCTGCGTCCCCTTTAAAGGATGGCGGCCGCTCGGCACCAGGGGCTCTCCCGCTGCAGCCTTGGCAGCGGCTGCATCCGGGGTCCTGTTGAGGGCCGCGTGGGAGAGGCGGCCGCAGGCAGCCTCCCACGATCCAACGGCAACCCCCAGGAGTCCCGACTTCAGAATAGCCTGGAGCCGATTTCCACCAGGGGAGGGGGAGCTTCTGTGCGCCTGCTGAGGTCATTTCATGACCTCCCGTCCGATCCGATTCTAGACCCCTACGGGGGAGAATGGATTGGCTGAGCACATCACATCGACTGAGGCAGGCAGGGCCTGGCTGCAGCCCAGAATGATCCCATGGGCCTCAAGGCGTGGAGTCAGCGGAAAGTTCACTGAGCCGTGAGCCCTCTGCCTCCCTCCTTTCAAAGAGCGGTGACCTGCCGTGCTTCTCAAGGGCCTGGGGCTCCTTCAAGCTGATCCCGCTTTCCAGGACACCTGTCAACAGGTACAGGGGCGAATCCGAGGTGGAGCCAATGCGTGGCACTGGCCTACCCTGGAACAGATGGTGTAAGCGTGTGTCCCTGCGGGCACACGGGCCGACTGCCAGAGAAACAACGATGTCCTGGCATGTGCCCAGTGGAAGGGGAGCACAGGTGACCTTTTCATGAATGCCAGGGAAAATCCAAGAACGTCTGGGATCTAGCAGCCGGCCAAAAGTCTCAGCGGGTCAGTCCACCCAGGAGCAGAGGGGGTCTCATTCTCAGGAACGAGACTGGGTGTGCAGAGGAAATGCCACAGCACCTCTTCCAGAAGACAAGGACCTGTCTTTCAACAGAGGAGAGAGGCAGAGGGCTCAGAAGCGTCAGTGAACTTTCAGTGGACAGCACGCCTTGAGGCCTGTGGGATGATTGTGGGCTGCAGCGAGACCCTGCCTGCCTCAGTCGATGTGCTCAGCCCATCCATTCTCCCCCCGTAAGGGCCCAGAATCTTTTTTTTTTTTTCATTTTTTTTTATTATACTTTAAGTTCTAGGGTACATGTGCATAACGTGCAGGTTTGTTACATATGTATACTTATGCCATGTTGGTGTGCTGCACCCATCAACTCGTAGGCACCCACCAATTCATCATTTATATCATGTTCAACTCCCGAGTGCAATCCCTCCCTCCTCCCCGCTCCCCATGATAGGCCCCAGTGTGTGATGTTCCCCTTCCCCAGTCCAAGTGATCTCATTGTTCAGTTCCCACCTGTGAGTGAGAACATGCGGTGTTTGGTTTTCTCTTCTTGTGATAGTTTGCTAAGAATGATGGTTTCCAGTTGCATCCATGTCCCTACAAAGGACGCAAACTCATCATTTTGGATGGCTGCATAGTATTCCATGGTGTATATATGCCACATTTTCTTCATCCAGTCTGTCACAGATGGACATGTGGGTTGATTCCAAGTCTTTGCTATTGTAAATAGTGCCGCAATAAACATACGTGTGCATGGGTCTTTGTAGTAGAGTAATTTATAATCCTTTGGGTATATACCCAGTAGTGGGATGGCTGGGTCATATGGTACATCTAGTTCGAGATCCTTGAGGAATCGCCATACTGTTTTCCATAATGGTTGAACTAGTTTACAATCACACCAACAGTGTAAAACTGTTCCTATTTCTCCACATCCTCTCCAACACCTGTTGTTTCCTGACTTCTTCATGATTGCCATTCTGACTGGTGTGAGATGGCTGAAACTGGATCCTTTCCTTACCCCTTATACGAAGATTAATTCAAGATGGATTAGAGACTTAAATGTTAGACCTAATACCATCAAAACCCTAGAAGAAAATCTAGGTAGTACCATTCAGGACATAGGCATGGGCAAGGACTTCATGTCGAAAACACCAAAAGCAACGGCAGCAAAAGCCAAAATGGACAAATGGGATCTCATCAAACTAAAGAGCTTTTGCACAGCCAAAGAAACTACCATCAGAGTGAACACGCAACCTACAGAATGGGAGAAAATTTTTGCAACCTACTCATCTGACAAAGGGCTAATATCCAGAATCTAAAAAGAACTCCAACAAATATACAAGAAAAAAACAAACAACCCCATCAAAAAGTGGGCAAAGGATATGAACAGACATTTCTCAAAGGAAGACATCCATGCAGCCAACAGACACGTGAACAAATGCTCATCATCACTCGCCATCAGAGAAATGCAAATCAAAACCACAATGAGATACCATCTCACACCAGTCAGAATGGCAATCACTAGGAAGTCAGGGTCCAGAATCTTATCTGAAGCGGAGTCCTGAGACCCCAGCACGCGCCCTGAAGCTCCCCCTCCCCCGGACGAAATCGGCTCCAACCCAAGCAGTTTTGGAGAGGAAAACAATCATGACAGGGAGCTCCAGGAAGTGTCTCCCCGATGGACTGGGAGCGGACACAAGACCCAGGCACAGACGCGGAGGGAGGCTCACCAAAGAGTGGCCGATATGCAAGAAATCGCTTTTTGGCAAAAAGGCGTTTTTCTCCAAACACACACACACACGCACGCCCCCCCCCCCCCACACACACACCCCAATCGAAAGAGAGAGGACAAGGAACTGACAGAGAGTGAGAGTCAGAGAGAGAATCGAAAATGGGACACACACAAACACATAGACACACAGAGAGTCATAGAGCAGTGGCACAGAAACAAACAGCCCCAGGCAGCCGCTCAGGATACGGGGTTCAGCTCTGGACCCAGAACGACCCTCCATTGAGAGTTCAGCCCACGGGTCTGCAGGCCGACCCGTCCTCGAGATCACGGCGGCGGGATGTAGGGGGGGCAAGGCTTCTGAGGAGACTCACCCGAACAGCGTCCGGGCGGGCCTGAGGCTGGGATGCGGCGCTGCTTCCCCCCCGACCCCCCGCCTGTGCTTTCGACATCCTGGTCAGCCCTTTGCCAGGACTCCTGGCATCCGGAGACAGTCCTGTCGACCTCGCGGAGAGGTCAGGCTGGAGCCTCGGAGCCCCGCCCCCCAAGCACTGCCACGGAGGGCTCCGGTTTGCCAGGCCTCAGGTCGTGGTTCCTATGACAACCGTGGGAACCACTGTGACGCGAGCACCCGCTCGCGGCGAGCACCCGCTGGCCACTCGCGCATGCGCATTGGCTTCTCAGCCCAGCGCTCCGCTGCCAGCAGTCAGGCTGCGTCCCCTTTAAAGGATGGCGGCCGCTGGGCACCAGGGGCTGTCCCGCTGCAGCAGCCTTGGCAGCGGTTGCATCCGGGATCCTGTTGAGGGCCGCGTGGGAGAGGCGGACGGGGGCAGCGTCCCACGATCCAACGGCAACCCCCAGGAGTCTCGCCTTCAGAATATCCTGGAGCCGATTTCCACCAGGGGAGGGGGAGCTTCTGTGCGCCTGCTGAGGTCATCTCATGACCCCCCGTCCGGTCCGATTCTGGACCCCTATGGGGGGAGAATGGATTGGCTGAGCACATCACATCGACCGAGGCAGGCAGGGCCTGGCTGCAGCCCAGAATGATCCCATGGGCCTCAAGGCGTGGAGGCAGCGGAAAGTTCACTGAGCCGTGAGCCCTCTGCCTCCCTCCTTTCAAAGAGCGGTGACCTGCCGTGCTTCTCAAGGGCCTGGGGCTCCTTCAAGCTGATCCCGCTTTCCGGGACACCTGTCAACAGGTCCAGGGCCGAATCCGAGGTGGAGCCAATGTGTGGCAATGGCCTACCCTGGAACAGATGGTGTAAGCGTGTGTCCCTGCGGGCACACGAGCCGACTGCCAGAGAAACAACGGTGTCCTGGCATGTGCCCGGTGGAAGGGGGGCACAGGTGACCTTTCCATGAATGCCAGGGAAAATCCAAGAACGTCTGGGATCTAGCAGCCGGCCAGTCTCAGCGGGTCAGTCCACCCAGGAGCAGAGGGGGTCTCATTCTCAGGAACGAGACTGGGTGTGCAGAGGAAATGCCACAGCACCTCTTCCAGAAGACAAGGACCTGTCTTTCAAAGGAGGAGGGAGGCAGAGGGCTCAGAAGCGTCAGTGAACTTTCAGTGGACAGCACGCCTTGAGGCCTGTGGGATGATTGTGGGCTGCAGCGAGACCCTGCCTGCCTCAGTCGATGTGTTCAGCCCATCCATTCTCCCCCGTAAGGGTCCAGAATCTTTTTTTTTTTCATTTTTTTTATTATACTTTAAGTTCTAGGGTACATGTGCATAACGTGCAGGTTTGTTACATATGTATACTTATGCCATGTTGGTGTGCTGCACCCATCAATTCGTCAGCACCCATCAATTCGTCATTTATATCATGTATAACTCCCCAGTGCAATCCCTCCCTCCTCCCCCCTCCCCATGATAGGCCCCAGTGTGTGATGTTCCCCTTCCCCAGTCCAAGTGATCTCATTGTTCAGTTCCCACCTGTGAGTGAGAACATGCGTTGTTTGGTATCCTCTTCTTGTGATATTTGCTGAGAATGATGGTTCCCAGCAGCATCCATGTCCCTACAAAGGACGCAAACTCATCCTTTTGGATGGCTGCATAGTATTCCATGGTGTATATATGCCACATTTTCTTCAACCAGTCTGTCACAGATGGACATGTGGGTTGATTCCAAGTCTTTGCTACTGTAAATAGTGCCGTAATAAACATCCGTGTGCATGGGTCTTTGTAGTAGAGTAATTTATAATCCTTTGGGTATATACCCAGTAGTGGGATGGCTGCGTCATATGGTACATCAAGTTCTAGATCCTTGAGGAATCGCCATACTGTTTTCCATAATGGATGAACTAGTTTACAATCACACCAACAGTGTAAAAGTGTTCCTATTTCTCCACATCCTCTCCAACACCTGTTGTTTCCTGACTTCTTCATGATTGCCATTCTGACTGGTGTGAGATGGCTGAAACTGGAGCCTTTCCTTACCCCTTATACGAAGATTAATTCAAGATGGATTAGAGACTTAAATGTTAGACCTAATACCATCAAAACCCTAGAAGAAAATCTAGGTAGTACCATTCAGGACATAGGCATGGGCAAGGACTTCATGTCTAAAACACCAAAAGCAACGGCAGCAAAAGCCAAATGGACAAATGGGATCTCATCAAACTAAAGAGCTTTTGCACAGCCAAAGAAACTACCATCAGAGTGAACACGCAACCTACAGAATGGGAGAAAATTTTGCAACCTACTCATCTGACAAAGGGCTAATATCCAGAATCTAAAAAGAACTCCAACAAATATACAAGAAAAAAACAAACAACCCCATCAAAAAGTGGGCAAAGGATATGAACAGACATTTCTCAAAGGAAGACATCCATACAGCCAACAGACACGTGAAAAAATGCTCAAAGGAAGACATCCATACAGCCAACAGACACGTGAAAAAATGCTCATCGTCACTCGCCATCAGAGAAATGCAAATCAAAACCACAATGAGATACCATCTCACACCAGTCAGAATGGCAATCATTAAGAAGTCAGGGTCGGCCGGGCCCGGTGGCTCAAGCCTGTAATCCAGGCACTTTGGGAGGCCGAGACGGGCGGATCACGAGGTCAGGAGATCGAGACCATCCTGGCTAACACGGTGAAACCCCGTCTCTACTAAAAATACAAAAACTAGCCGGGCGAGGTGGCAGGCGCCTGTAGTCCCAGCTACTAGGGAGGCTGAGGCAGGAGAATGGCGTAAACCCAGGAGGCGGAGCTTGCAGTGAGCTGAGATCCGGCCACTGCACTCCAGTCCGGGCGACAGAGCGAGACTCCTCCTCAAAAAAAAAAAAAAAAAAAAAAAAAGAAGTCAGGGTCCAGAATCTTATCTGAAGCGGAGTCCTGAGACCCCAGCAGGCGCCCTGAAGCTCCCCCTACCCCGGACGAAATCGGCTCCAACCCAAGCAGTTTTGGAGAGGAAAACAATCATGACAGGGAGCTCCAGGAAGTGTCTCCCCGATGGACTGGGAGCGGACACATGACCCAGGCACAGACGCGGAGGGAGGCTCACCAAAGAGAGGCCGACATGCAAGAAATCGCTTTTTGGCAAAAAGGCGTTTTTCTCCAAACACACACACACACGCACACACACACACACACACACACACACACACACACCCCAATCGAAAGAGAGAGGGCAAGGAACTGACAGAGAGTGAGAGTCAGAGAGAGAATCGAAAATGGGACACACACAAACACATAGACACACAGAGAGTCATAGAGCAGTGGCACAGAAACAAACAGCCCCAGGCAGCCGCTGAGGCTACGGGGTTCGGCTCTGGACCCAGAACGACCCTCGAATGAGAGATCAGCCCACGGGTCTGCAGGCCGACTCGTCCTGGAGATCACGGCGGCGGTAGGTGGGGGAGGCAAGGCTTCTGGGGAGACTCACCCGAACAGCGTCCGGGCGGGTCTGAGGCTGGGATGCGGCGCTGCTTCCCCCCCCCCCCCCGACCCCCTGTCTGTGCTTTCAACATCCTGGTCAGCCCTTTGCCAGGACTCCTGGCATCCGGAGACAGTCCTGTCGACCCCGCGGAGAGGTCAGGCTGGAGCCTCGGAGCGCTGCCCCCCAAGCACTGCCATGGAGGGCTCCGGTTTGCCAGGCCTCAGGTCGTGGTTCCTATGACAACCGTGGGAACCACTGTGACGCGAGCACCCGCTCGCCGCGAGCACCCGCTGGCCACTCGCGCATGCGCATTGGCTTCTCAGCCCCGCGCTCCGCAGCCAGCAGTCAGGCTGCGTCCCTTTTAAAGGATGGCGGCCGCTGGGCACCAGGAGCTCTCCCGCTGCAGCAGCCTTGGCAGCGGCTGCATCCGTGGTCCTGTTGACGGCCGCGTGGGAGAGGCGGCCGCGGGCAGCGTCCCACGATCCAATGGCAACCCCCAGGAGTCCCGACTTCAGAATATCCTGGAGCCGATTTCCACCAGGGGAGGGGGAGCTTCCGTGCGCCTGCTGAGGTCATCTCATGACCCCCCGTCCGATCCGATTCTGGACGCCTACGAGGGAGAATGGATTGGCTGAGCACATCACATCCACTGAGGCAGGCAGGGCCTGGCTGCAGCCCAGAATGATCCCATGGGCCTCAAGGCGTGGAGTCAGCGGAAAGTTCACTGAGCCGTGAGCCCTCTGCCTCCCTCCTTTCAAAGAGCGGTGACCTGCCGTGCTTCTCAAGGGCCTGGGGCTCCTTCAAGCTGATCCCGCTTCCCAGGACACCTGTCAACAGGTCCAGGGGCGAATCCGAGGTGGAGCCAATGCGTGGCACTGGCCTACCCTGGAACAGATGGTGTAAGCCTGTGTCCCTGCGGGCACACGGGCCGACTGCCAGAGAAACAACGGTGTCCTGGCATGTGCCCGGTGGAAGGGGGGCACAGGTGACCTTTCCATGAATGCCAGGGAAAATCCAAGAACGTCTGGGATCTAGCAGTCAGCCAAAAGTCTCAGCGGGTCAGTCCACCCAGGAGCAGAGGGGGTCTCATTCTCAGGAACGAGACTGAGTGTGCAGAGGAAATGCCACAGCACCTCTTCCAGAAGACAAGGACCTGTCTTTCAAAGGAGGAGGGAGGCAGAGGGCTCAGAAGCGTCAGTGAACTTTCAGTGGACAGCACGCCTTGAGGCCTGTGGGATGATTGTGGGCTGCAGCGAGACCCTGCCTGCCTCAGTCGATGTGCTCAGCCCATCCATTCTCCCCCATAAGGGTCCAGAAACTATTTTTTTCATTTTTTTTTATTATACTTTAAGTTCTAGGGTACATGTGCATAACGTGCAGGTTTGTTACATATGTATACTTATGCCATGTTGGTGTGCTGCACCCATCAACTCGTCAGCACCCATCAATTCATCATTTATATCATGTTGAACTCTCCAGTGCAATCCCTCCCTCCTCCCCCCTCCCCATGATAGGCCCCAGTGTGTGATGTTCCCCTTCCCCAGTCCAAGTGATCTCATTGTTCAGTTCCCACCTGTGAGTGAGAACATGCGGTGTTTGGTTTTCTCTTCTTGTGATAGTTTGCTAAGAATGATGGTTTCCAGCTGCATCCATGTCCCTACAAAGGACGCAAACTCATCTTTTGGATGGCTGCATAGTATTCCATGGTGTATATATGCCACATTTTCTTAATCCAGTCTGTCACAGATGGACATTTGGGTTGATTCCAAGTCTTTGCTATTGTAAATAGTGCCGCAATAAACATCCGTGTGTATGTGTCTTTGTAGTAGAGTATATTATAATCCTTTGGATATATACCCAGTAGTGGGATGGCTGGGTCATATGGTACATCTAGTTCTAGATCCTTGAGGAATCGCCATACTGTTTTCCATAATGGTTGAACTAGTTTACAATCCCACCAACAGTGTAAAAGTGTTCCTATTTCTCCACATCCTCTCTAACACCTGTTGTTTCCTGACTTCTTCATGATTGCCATTCTGACTGGTGTGAGATGGCTGCAACTGGATCCTTTCCTTACCCCTTAGACGAAGATTAATTCAAGATGGATTAGAGACTTAAATGTTAGACCTAATACCATCAAAACCCTAGAAGAAAATCTAGGTAGTACCATTCAGGACATAGGCATGGGCAAGCACTTCATGTCTAAAACACCAAAGCAACGGTAGCAAAAGCCAAAATGGACAAATGGGATCTCATTAAACTAAAGAGCTTTTGCACAGCCAAAGAAACTACCATCAGAGTGAACAGGCAACCTACAGAATGGGAGAAAATTTTTGCAATCTACTCATCTGACAAAGGGCTAATATTCAGAATCTACAAAGAACTCAAACAAATATACAAGAAAAAAACAAACAACCCCATCAAAAAGTGGGCAAAGGATAGGAACGGACATTTCTCAAAGGAAGACATCCCTACAGCCAACAGACACGTGAAAAAATGCTCATCATCACTCACCATCAGAGAAATGCAAATCAAAACCACAATGAGATACCATCTCACACCAGTCAGAATGGCAATCACTAGGAAGTCAGGGTCCAGAATCTTATCTGAAGCGGAGTCCTGAGACCCCAGCAGGCGCCCTGAAGCTCCCCCTCCCCCGGACGAAACCGGCTCCAACCCAAGCAGTTTTGGAGAGGAAAACAATCATGACAGGGAGCTCCAGGAAGTGTCTCCCCGATGGACTGGGAGCTGACACATGACCCAGGCACAGACGCGGAGGGAGACACACCAAAGAGAGGCCTACATTCAAGAAATCGCTTTTTGGCAAACAGGCGTTTTTCTCCAAACACACACACACACGCACACACACACACACACACACACACACACACACCCAACCGAAGGAGAGAGTGCAAAGTACTGACAGAGAGTCAGAGACAGAAAGAGAATCGAAAATGGGACACACACAAACACATAGACACACAGAGAGTCATAGGGCAGTGGCACAGAAACAAACAGCCCCAGGCAGCCGCTGAGGCTACGGGGTTCGGCTCTGGACCCAGAACGACCCTCGATTGAGAGATCAGCCCACGGGTCTGCAGGCCAACCCGTCCTCGAGATCACGGCGGCGGGGGTGGGGGGGGCAAGGCTTCTGGGGAGACTCACCCGAACAGCGTCCGGCGGCCTGAGGCTGGATGCGGCGCTGCCTCCCACCCCCCCGACCCCCCGCCTGTGCTTTCGACATCCTGGTCAGCCCTTTGCCAGGACTCCTGGCATCCGGAGACAGTCCTGTCGACCTCGCGGAGAGGTCAGGCTGGAGCCTCGGAGCCCTGCCCCCCAAGCACTGCCACGGAGGGCTCCGTTTTGCCAGGCCTCAGGTCGTGGTTCCTATGACAACCGTGGGAACCACTGTGACGCGAGCACCCGCTCGCCGCGAGCACCCGCTGGCCACTCGCGCATGCGCATTGGCTTCTCAGCCCCGCGCTCCGCTGCCAGCAGTCAGGCTGCGTCCCCTTTAAAGGATGGCGGCCGCTCGGCACCAGGGCCTCTCCCGCTGCAGCCTTGGCAGCGGCTGCATCCGGGGTCCTGTTGAAGGCCGCGTGGGAGAGGCGGCCGCGGGCAGCGTCCCACCATCCAACGCAACCACCAGGAGTCCCGACTTCAGAATATCCTGGAGCCGATTTCCACCAGGGGAGGGGAGCTTCCGTGCGCCTGCTGAGGTCATCTCATGACCCCCCGTCCGATCCATTCTGGACCCCTACGGGGAGAATGGATTGGCTGAGCACACACATCGACTGAGGCAGGCAGGCCTGGCTGCAGCCCACAGTGATCCCATGGGCCTCAAGGCGTGGAGCAGCGGAAAGTTCACTGAGCCCTGAGCCCTCTGCCTCCCTCCTTTCAAAGAGCGGTGACCTGCCGTGCTTCTCAAGGCCTGGGGCTCCTTCAAGCTGATCCCGCTTTCCAGGACACCTGTCAACAGGTACAGGGGCGAATCCGAGGTGGAGCCAATGCGTGGCACTGGCCTACCCTGGAACAGATGGTGTAAGCGTGTGTCCCTGCGGGCACACGGGCCGACTGCCAGAGAAACAACGGTGTCCTGGCATGTGCCCGGTGGAAGGGGGGCACAGGTGACCTTTCCATGAATGCCAGGGAAAATCCAAGAACGTCTGGGATCTAGCAGCCAGACAAAAGTCTCAGCGGGTCAGTCCACCCAGGAGCAGAGGGGGTCTCATTCTCAGGAACGAGACTGGGTGTGCAGAGGAAATGCCACAGCACCTCTTCCAGAAGACAAGGACCTGTCTTTCAAAGGAGGAGGGAGGCAGAGGGCTCAGAAGCGTCAGTGAACTTTCAGTGGACAGCACGCCTTGAGGCCTGTGGGATGATTGTGGGCTGCAGCGAGACCCTGCCTGCCTCAGTCGATGTGCTCAGCCCATCCATTCTCCCCCGTAAGGGTCCAGAATCTTTTTTTTTTTTTTCATTTTTTTTAAATTATACTTTATGTTCTAGGGTACATGTGCATAACGTGCAGGTTTGTTACATATGTATACTTATGCCATGTTGGTGTGCTGCACCCATCAACTCGTCAGCACCCGTCAATTCATCATTTATATCATGTATAACTCCCCAGTGCAATCCCTCCCTCCTCCCCCCTCCCCATGATAGGCCCCAGTGTGTGATGTTCCCCTTCCCCAGTCCAAGTGATCTCATTGTTCAGTTCCCACCTGTGAGTGAGAACATGCGGTGTTTGGTTTTCCCTTCTTGTGATAGTTTGCTAAGAATGATGGTTTCCAGTTGCATCCATGTCCCTACAAAGGACGCAAACTCATCCTTTTTGATGGCTGCATAGTATTCCATGGTGTATATATGCCACATTTTCTTCATCCAGTCTGTCACAGATGGACATTTGGGTTGATTCCAGTCTTTGCTATTGTAATAGTGCCGCAATAAACATACGTGTGCATGTGTCTTTGTAGTAGAGTAATTTATAATCCTTTGCGTATATACCCAGTAGTGGGATGGCTGGGTCATATGGGACATCTAGTTCTAGATCCTTGAGGAATCGCCATACTGTTTTCCATAATGGTTGAACTAGTTTACAATCCCACCAACAGTGTAAAAGTGTTCCTATTTCTCCACATCCTCTCCAACACCTGTTGTTTCCTGACTTTTTCATGATTGCCATTCTGACTGGTGTGAGATGGCTGAAACTGGATCCTTTCCTTACCCCTTATACGAAGATTAATTCAAGATGGATTAGAGACTTAAATGTTAGACCTAATACCATCAAAACCCTAGAAGAAAATCTAGGTAGTACCATTCAGGACATAGGCATGGGCAAGGACTTCATGTCTAAAACACCAAAAGCAACGGCAGCAAAAGCCAAAGTGGACAAATGGGATCTCGTTAAACTAAAGAGCTTTTGCACAGCAAAAGAAACTACCATCAGAGTGAACAGGCAACCTACAGAATGGGAGAAAATTTTTGCAACCTACTCATCTGAGAAAGGGCTAATATCCAGAATCTACAAAGAACTCCAACAAATATACAAGAAAAAAACAATCCCATCAAAAAGCGGGCAAAGGATATGAACAGACATTTCTCAAAGGAAGACATCCATACAGCCAACAGACACGTGAACAAATGCTCATCATCACTCGCCATCAGAGAAATGCAAATCAAAACCACAATGAGATACCATCTCACACCAGTCAGAATGGCAATCACTAGGAAGTCAGGGTCCAGAATCTTATCTGAAGCGGAGTCCTGAGACCCCAGCAGGCGCCCTGAAGCTCCCCCTCCCCCGGACGAAATCGGCTCCAACCCAAGCAGTTTTGGAGAGGAAAACAATCATGACAGGGATCTCCAGGAAGTGTCTCCCCGATGGACTGGGAGCGGACACATGACCCAGGCACAGACGCGGAGGGAGGCTCACCAAAGAGAGGCCGACATGCAAGAAATCGCTTTTTGGCAAAAAGGCGTTTTTCTCCAACACGCAAACAGACGCACACACACACACACACACACACACACACACACACACACACCCCAACCGAAGGACAGAGTGCAGAGAACTGACAGAGAGTCAGAGACAGAGAGAGAATCGAAAATGGGACCCACACAAACACATAGACACACAGAGAGTCATAGAGCAGTGGCACAGAAACAAACAGCCCCAGGCAGCCGCTGAGGCTACGGGGTTCGGCTCTGGACCCAGAACGACCCTCGATTGAGAGATCAGCCCACGGGTCTGCAAGCCGACCCGTCCTCGAGATCACGGCGGCGGGGAGTGAGGGAGGCAAGGCTTCTGGGGAGACTCACCCGAACAGCGTCCGGGCGGGCCTGAGGCTGGGATGCGGCGCTGCTTCCCCCCGACCCCCCGCCTGTGCTTTCGACCTCCTGGTCAGCCCTTTGCCAGGACTCCTGGCATCCGGAGACAGTCCTGTCGACCCCGCGGAGAGAGGTCAGGCTGGAGCCTCGGAGCCCCGCCCCCCAAGCACTGCCAAGGAGGGCTCCGGTTTGCCAGGCCTCAGGTCCTGGTTCCTATGACAACCGTGGGAACCACTGTGACGCGAGCACCCGCTCGCCGCGAGCACCCGCTGGCCACTCGCGCATGCGCATTGGCTTCTCAGCCCCGCGCTCCGCTGCCAGCAGTCAGGCTGCGTCCCCTTTAAAGGATGGCGGCCGCTCGGCACCAGGGGCTCTCCCGCTGCAGCCTTGGCAGCGGCTGCATCCGGGGTCCTGTTGAGGGCCGCGTGGGAGAGGCGGCCGCGGGCAGCGTCCCACGATCCAACGGCAACCCGCAGGAGTCCCGACTTCAGAATAGCCTGGAGCCGATTTCCACCAGGGGAGGGGGAGCTTCCGTGCGCCTGCTGAGGTCATCTCATGACCCCCCGTCCGATCCGATTCTGGACCCCTACGGGGGAGAATGGATTGGCTGAGCACATCACATCGACTGAGGCAGGCAGGGCCTGGCTGCAGCCCACAGTGATCCCATGGGCCTCAAGGCGTGGAGGCAGCGGAAAGTTCACTGAGCCCTGAGCCCTCTGCCTCCCTCCTTTCAAAGAGCGGTGACCTGCCGTGCTTCTCAAGGGCCTGGGGCTCCTTCAAGCTGATCCCGCTTTCCAGGACACCTGTCAACAGGTACAGGGGCGAATCCGAGGTGGAGCCAATGCGTGGCACTGGCCTACCCTGGAACAGATGGTGTAAGCGTGTGTCCCTGCAGGCACACGGGCCGACTGCCAGACAAACAACGATGTCCTGGCATGTGCCCGGTGGAAGGGGGGCACAGGTGACCTTTCCATGAATGCCAGGGAAAATCCAAGAACGTCTGGGATCTAGCAGCCGGCCAAAAGTCTCAGCGGGTCAGTCCACCCAGGAGCAGAGGGGGTCTCATTCTCAGGAACGAGACTGGGTGTGCAGAGGAAATGCCACAGCACCTCTTCCAGAAGACAAGGACCTGTCTTTCAAAGGAGGAGGGAGGCAGAGGGCTCAGAAGCGTCAGTGAACTTTCAGTGGACAGCACGCCTTGAGGCCTGTGGGATGATTGTGGGCTGCAGGGAGACCCTGCCTGCCTCAGCCGATGTGCTCAGCCCATCCATTCTCCCCCGTAAGGGTCCAGAATCTTTTTTTTTTTTTTCATTTTTTTCTTTTATTATACTTTATGTTCTAGGGTACATGTGCATAACGTGCAGGTTTGTTACATATGTATACTTATGCCATGTTGGTGTGCTGCACCCATCAACTCGTCAGCACCCATCAATTCATCATTTATATCATGTATAACTCCCCAGTGCAATCCCTCCCCCCCCCCCCTCCCCATGATAGGCCCCAGTGTGTGATGTTCCCCTTCCCCAGTCCAAGTGATCTCATTGTTCAGTTCCCACCTGTGAGTGAGAATATGCGGTGTTTGGTTTTCACTTCTTGTGATAGTTTGCTAAGAATGATGGTTTCCAGCTGCATCCATGTCCCTACAAAGGACGCAAACTCATCCTTTTGGATGGCTGCATAGTATTCCATGGTGTATATATGCCACATTTTCTTCATCCAGTCTGTCACAGATGGACATTTGGGTTGATTCCAAGTCTTTGCTATTGTAAATAGTGCCGCAATAAACATACGTGTGCATGGGTCTTTGTAGTAGAGTAATTTATAATCCTTTGCATATATACCCAGTAGTGGGATGGCTGGGTCATATGGTACATCTAGTTCTAGATCCTTGAGGAATCGCCGTACTCTTTTCCATAATGGTTGTACTAGTTTACACTCCCACCAACAGTGTAAAAGTGTTCCTATTTCTCCACATCCTCTCCAACACCTGTTGTTTCCTGACTTCTTAATGATTGCCATTCTACCTGGTGTGAGATGGCATCTCATTGTGGTTTTGATTTGCATTTCTCTGATGGCGAGTAATGATGAGAATTTTTTCATGTGTCTGTTGGCTGTATGGATGTCTTCCTTTGAGAAATGTCTGTTCATATCGTTTCCCCACTTTTTGATGGGTTTTTTTTTTTTCTTGTATATTTGTTTGAGTTCTTTGTAGATTCTGGATATTAGCCCTTTGTCAAATGAGTAGTTTGCAAACATTTTCTCCCATTCTGTAGGTTGCCTATTCACTCTGATGGTAGTTTCTTTTGCTGTGCAAAAGCTCTTTAGTTTAATTAGATCCCATTTGTCCATTTTCGCTTTTGCTGCCATTGCTTTTGGTGTTTTAAACATGAAGTCCTTGCCCATGCCTATGTCCTGAATGGTACTACCTAGATTTTCTTCTAGGGTTTTTATGGTATTAGGTCTAACATTTAAGTCTCTAATCCATCTTGAATTAATTTTTCAAAAAAGGGTTAAGGAAAGGATCCAGTTTCAGCTTTCTACTTATGGCTAGCCAATTTTCCCAGCACCATTTATTAAATAGGGAATCTTTCCCCATTTCTTGTTTCTCTCAGGTTTGTCAAAGTTCAGATGGCTGTAGATGTGTGGTAGTATTTCTGAGGACTCTGTTCTGTTCCATTGGTCTATAACTCTGTTGTGGTACCAGTACCATGCTGTTTTGGTTACTGTAGCCTTGTAGTATAGTTTGAAGTCAGGTAGTGTGACGCCTCCAGCTTTGTCCTTTAGACTTAGGATTGTCTTGGCAATGCGGGCTCTTTTTTGGTTCCATATGAACTTTAAAGCAGTTTTTCCCAATTCTGTGAAGAAACTCATTGGTAGCTTATGGGATGATGGCATTGAATCTAAATCACCTTGGGCAGTATGGCCATTTTCACGATATTGATTCTTCCTATCCATGAGCATGGTATGTTCTTCCATTTGTTTGTGTCCTCTTTGATTTCACTGAGCAGTGGTTTGTAGTTCTCCTTGAAGAGTTCCTTTACATCCCTTGTAAGCTGGATTCCTAGGTATTTTATTCTCTTTGAAGCAATTGTGAATGGAAGTTCATTCCTGATTTGGCTCTCTGCTTGTCTGTTACTGGTGTAGAAGAATGCTTGCGATTTTTGCACATTAATTTTGTATCCTGAGACTTTGCTGAAGTTTCTTATCAGCTTAAGGAGATTTTGGGCTGAGACGATGGGGTTTTCTAAATATACAATCATGTCATCTGCAAACAGGGACAATTTGACTTCTTCTTTTCCTAACTGGATACCCTTGATTTCTTTCTCTTGCCTGATTGCCCTAGCCAGAACTTCCAACACACTGTTGAATAAGAGTGGTGAGAGAGGACATCCCTGTCTTGTGCAAGTTTTCAAAGGGAATTTTCCAGCTTTTGCCCATTCAGTATGATATTAGCTGTGGGTTTGTCATAAATAGCTTATTATTTTGAGGTACGTTCCATCAATACCGAATTTATTGAGCGTTTTTAGCATAAAGCGCTGTTGAATTTTGTCAAAAGCCTTTTCTGCATCTATTGATATAATCACGTGGTTCTTGTTTTTGGTTCTGTTTATATGCTGGATTACGTTTATTGATTTGCGAATGTTGAACCAGCCTTGCATCCCAGGGATGAAGCCCACTTGATCATGGTGGATAAGCTTTTTGATGTGCTGCTGAATCCGGTTTGCCAGTATTTTATTGAGAATTTTTGCATCGATGTTCATCAGGGATATTGGTCTAAAATTCTCTTTTTTTGTTGTGTCTCTGCCAGGCTTTGGTATCAGGATGATGTTGGCCTCATAAAATGAGTTAGGAGGATTCCCTCTTTTTCTATTGATTGGAATAGTTTCAGAAGGAATGGTACCAGCTCCTCCTTGTACCTCTGGTAGAATTCAGCTGTGAATCCATCTGGTCCTGGACTTTTTTGGTGGGTAGCTATTAATTGTTGCCTCAATTTCAGAGCCTGCTATTGGTCTATTCAGGGATTCAACTTCTTCCTGGTTTAGTCCTGGGAGAGTGTAAGTGTCCAGGAAATTATCCATTTCTTCTAGATTTTCTAGTTGATTTGCGTAGAGGCATTTATACTATTCTCTGATGGTTGGTTTTATTTCTGTGGGGTCGGTGGTGATATCCCCTTTATCATTTTTTATTGCGTCTATTTGATTCCTCTCTCTTTTCTTCTTTATTATTCTAGCAAGCCGTCTGTCAATTTTGTTGATCTTTTCAAAAAACCAACTCCTGGATTCATTGATTTTTTGGAGTGTTTTTTGTGTCTCTATCTCCTTCAGTTCTGCTCTGATCTTAGTTATTTCTTGCCTTCTGCTAGCTTTTGAATGTGTTTGCTCTTGCCTCTCCAGTTCTTTTAATTGTGATGTTAGAGTGTCAATTTTCGATCTTTCCAGCTTTCTCTTGTGGGCATTTAGTGCTATAAATTTCCCTCTACACACTGCTTTAAATGTGTCCCAGAGATTCTGGTATGTTGTATCTTTGTTCTCATTGGTTTCAAAGAACATCTTTATTTCTGCTTTCATTTCGTTATGTACCCAGTAGTCATTCAGGAGCAGGTTGTTCAGTTTCTATGTAGTTGAGTGGTTTTGATTGAGTTTCTTAGTCCTGAGTTCTAGTTTGATTGCACTGTGGTCTGAGAGAGAGTTTGTTATAATTTCTGTTCTTTGACATTTGCAGAGGAGTGCTTTACTTCCAATTATGTGGTCAATTTTGGAATAAGTGCAATGTGGTGCTGAGAAGAATGTATATTCTGTTGATTTGGGGTGGAGAGTTCTATAGATGTCTATTAGGTCCGCTTGGTGCAGAGATGAGTTCAATTCCTGGATATCCTTGTTAACTTTCTGTCTCATTGATCTGTCTAATGTTGACAGTGGAGTGTTGAAGTCTCCCATTATTATTGTATGGGAGTCTAAGTCTCTTTGTAGGTCTCTAAGGACTTGCTTTATGAATCTGGGTGCTCCTGTATTGGGTGCATATATATTTAGGAGAGTTAGCTCTTCCTGTTGAATTGATCCCTTTACCATTATGTAATGGCCTTCTTTGTCTCTTTTGATCTTTGATGGTTTAAAGTCTGTTTTATCAGAGACTAGGATTGCAACCCCTGCTTTTTTTTGTTCTCCATTTGCTTGGTAGATCTTCTTCCATCCCTTTATTTTGAGCCTATGTATGTCTCTGCATGTGAGATGGGTCTCCTGAATACAGCAGACTGATGGGTCTTGACTCTTTATCCAGTTTGCCAGTCTGTGTCTTTTAATTGGAGCATTTAGTCCATTGACATTTAAGGTTAATATTGTTATGTGTGAACTTGATCCTGTCATTATGATATTAACTGGTTATTTTGCTCGTTAGTTGATGCAGTTTCTTCCTCGCCTCGATGGTCTTTACATTTTGGCATGTTTTTGCAATGGCGGGTACCGGTTGTTCCTTTCCATGTTTAGGGCTTCCTTCAGGGTCTCTTGTAAGGCAAGCCTGGTGGTGACAAAATCTCTAAGCATTTGCTTATTTGTAAAGGATTTTATTTCTCCTTCACTGATGAAACTTAGTTTGGCTGGATATGAAATTCTGGGTTGAAAATTCTTTTCTTGAAGAACGTTGAATATTGGCCCCCACTCTCTTCTGGCTTGTAGAGTTTCTGCCGAGAGATCTGCTGTTAGTCTGATGGGCTTCCCTTTGTGGGTAATCTGACCTTTCTCTCTGGCTGCCCTTAAGATTTTTTCCTTCATTTCAACTTTGGTAAATCTGGCAATTATGTGTCTTGGAGTTGCTCTTCTTGAGGAGTATCTTTGTGGCGTTCTCTGTATTTCCTGAATTTGGATGTTGGCCTGCCCTACTAGGTTGGGGAAGTTCTCCTGGATGATATCCTGAAGAGTGTTTTCCAACTTGGTTCCATTTTCCCCCTCACTTTCAGGCACTGCAATCAGACGTAGATTTGGTCTTTTTACATAATCCCATACTTCTTGCAGGCTTTGTTCATTTCTTTTTCTTTTTTTTTTCTTTGGTTCTCTTCTCGCTTCATTTCATTCATTTGATCCTCAATCGCTGATACTCTTTCTTCCAGTTGATCAAGTCGGTTACTGAAGCTTTTGCATTTGTCACGTATTTCTCGTGTCATGGTTTTCATCTCTGTCATTTCATTTACGATTTTCTCTGCATTAATTAGTCTAGCTGTCAATTCTTCCACTCTTTTTTCAAGATTTTTAGTTTCTTTATGCTGGGTACATAATTCCTCCTTTAGCTCTGAGAGGTTTGATGGACTGAAGCCTTCTTCTCTCATCTCGTCAAAGTCATTCTCTGACCAGCTTTGATCCGTTGCTGGCGATGGGCTGCGCTCTCCTTTGCAGGGGGAGATGCGCTCTTATTTTTTGAATTTCCAGCTTTTCTGCCCTGTTTCTCCCCATCTTTGTGGTTTTATCTGTCTCTGGTCTTTGATGATGGTGACGTACTGATGGGGTTTTGGTATAGGTGTCCTTCCTGTTTGATAGTTTTCCGTCTGACAGTCAGAAGGACTGTCTGTTGGTCTGTTGGAGATTGAGATGCTTGAGGTCCACTCCAGACCCTGTTTGCCTGGGTATCAGCAGCAGAGGTTGCCGAAGATAGAATATTGCTGAACAGCGAGTGTACCTGTCTGATTCTTCCTTTGGAAGTTTCCTCTCAGGGGTGACTCCACCCTGTGAGGTGTGGGGTGTCAGACTGCCCCTAGTGGGGGATGTCTCCCTGCTAGGCTACTCAGGGGTCAGGGACCCACCTGAGCAGGCAGTCTGTCCATTTTCAGAACTCAACCTCTGCGTTGGGAGATCCACGGCTCTCCCCAAAGCTGTCAGACAGAGTCTTTCGCGTCTGCACCAGCCCCCGCTGCTTCCCCTATTGGACTGCAGCTGTGCGCTGTCCGCAGAGGTAGAGTCTACAGAGACAGGCAGGCTTCCTTGAGCTGCTGTGAGCTCCACCCAGTTCGAGCTTCCCAGCGGCTTTGTTTACCTACTTAAGCCTCAGCAATGGCGGGCGCCCCTCCCCCAGCCTCGCTGCTGCCTTGTGGATCGATTGCCGCAGACTGCTGTGTTAGCAGTGAGGGAGGCTCCGTGGGCGTGGGACCCTCCCGGCCAGGTGTGGGATATATTCTCCTGGTGTGCCTGTTTCCTTAAAGCGCAGTATTGGGGTGGGAGTTACCCGATTTTCCAGGTGTTGTGTGTTTCAGTTCCCCTGGCTAGGAAAACGGATTTCCTTCCCCCTTGCGCTTCCAGGTGAGGCGATGTCTCGCCCTGCTTCAGCTCACGCTGGTCAGGCTGCAGCAGCTGACCAGCACCGATTGTCCGGCACTCCCTAGAGAGATGACCCCAGTACCTCAGTTGAAAATGCAGAAATCACCGGTCTTCTGTGTCGCTCGCGCTGGGAGTTGGAGACTGGAGCTGTTCCTATTCCGCCATCTTGCTCCGCCCCCCGATGTTGTTTTTAAATGCAAAATATCAGAAAGGTTTAAATGGTTTACCAGAGGGTAGGGCTTGGTAAATTCTATTGTGTCAGTACAGCTAATTATGCAGCCCTTTAAAATAATCAAGACTATCTGGAAACAAGAGAAAAATCTATGGAATATATGTGAACAAGGCAGAATGCAAGATTGTATACCTATTTGTCTTAGTTCAGGCTGCTATGACTAAATACCTTAGACGAGGTAATATAAACAACAGAAATTTATTGCTCACAGTTCTAGAGGCTGTGAAGGTCAAGACAAAGGCGCCAGCACTGACCTTGTGATGGGCTGGGCACGGCGGCTCACGCCTGTAATTCCAGCACTTTGGGAGGCCGAGGCAGGTGGATCACCTGAGTTCAGGTGTTCGAGGCCAGCCTGATCAACATGGAGAAACCCCATCTCTACTAAAAATACAAAATTAGCTGAGCGTGGTGGTGCATGCCTGTAATCCTGGCTTCTCAGGAGGCTGAGGCAGGAGAATCGCTTGAACCCAGGAGACGGAGGTTGCGGTGAGCCAAGATCACACCGTTGCACTCCGGCCTGGGCAACAAGAGCAAAACTCCGTCTCAAAAAAAAAAAAGATAAAGGTGTCAGCAGATTTGGTGTCCGTTGAAGGCCTGTTCCTCATAGATGGTGCCTTCTTGCTGCATTCTCACATGGTGGAGAAAGGTGGAAGACTCCCTCAAGGCCTTGTCTCCGACAAGGGCACTGACACCCTTCGTAGAGCAGAGTCCTAACAAGCTAGTCGCCTCCTAAAAGCCCTACCTCTTAATCCACCACAGTGGATTCCAACATGAATTTGGAGGGACACAAAAATTCCGACCATAGCATTTTGCTCCTGCCCCTCAAAATTCATGTTCACCTTACATGCAAAATACATTCATTCTATCCTAATAGCCCCGAAAATGTTAACTCCAGGTAAGTCTTAACTTAGTTTCAGCATCACCTCAAAAGTCTGAAGTCCAAAGTCCCATCTAGATATCATCTAAATCAAATATGGGTAAGACTTCAGCTCTGGGATTCACTCTGAGGCACGTTTCTCTCGGGCTGTGAGCCTGTGAAATCAAACAGGTTGTATGCTTCCAAAGTGCAATGGTGGGACAGACATTGGATAGACATTCCCATTCCAAAAAGGAGAAGTGAGGCCCAGTGTGGTGGTTCACACTTACAGTCCCAGTGTTTTGGGTGGCCAAGTTGGGTGGGTTGCTTGAGGCCAGGAGTTCAAGACCAAAAGGGAGAAGTAGGAAGAAAGGAGGGACAGGTCCTGACCAAGTCTAAAACCCAACCAGACAAACAACATTAGACCCTAAGGCTTAAAAATAATTTTTGACTCAAAGCCCTGCCTTCCACAAAAACTGGGGCAGGGGTTAGTCCTGCAAAGCTCTGGATGGCCCCACTCCCACAGCTTTGCTGGGAGCAGCCCATGCAGCAGCTCTCAGTCATTGGAGTCTCAAGCCTGCATCTCTCAGGCTGGAGTTGCATGCTAGTGGTTCTACCAGTCTTGGGTCTTAGGGTGGCTCTGCCCCCATGACTCCACTGGGCTTTGCCCTAGTGAGGGCTCTCTGGTGGCCCTGCCCGTGACAGTTCTCTGCTTGGGCCCTGGCATTCTTTGGGGCATCCTTTGAAGTCTGGGTAGAGATAGGTGTGCCCCCACAGCTCATTCACTCTGTGCACTGTGGAGATGGCACTGCCCAGACACCACTGTGGTTTGTTGCCTGTGCCTTCCAGAGGGGTGGCCCGAGCCATAGTTGGGCCTGCTTGAGCTATAGCTGGAGTGGGTAAGGAGCACTCTGGAATGTGGGAAGTGGAACCTTGAAATCATTCTGCCCCCAAGACCCTGGCATTCTGGGTTTATGATGAGATGGGCAACCACAAAGATCTCAGAAATGCCTTTGGGATCATTGCTTTACTGTCTTGATGAATAGCATCAGGTTCTTTTATTTATTTATTTATTTATTTTTTTTGAGACAAGTTCTCACCCTGTCACCCAGGCTGGAGTGCAGTGGTGTGATCGTGGTTCATTGCAACCTCACCTCCTGGGCTCAAGCAGTCCTCCCACTTCAGCCTCATGAGTAGCTGGAACTACAGGCACTTGCCACCACACCTGGCTAATTTTTGTGTTTTTTGTAGAGACAAAGTTTTACCATGTAGCCCAGGCTGGTTTTGAACTCCTGAGCTCAAGTGATCCACCTGCCTCAGCTTCCCAAAGTACTTAAGTTGTGAGCCACTACTCCTGGCCATCTGACTTCTTTCTATCCATACTAATCTCCTTATCAAATGTTTGCTTGGTGGCTGGGCGCAGTGGCTCACACCTGTAATCTCAGCACATTGGGAGGCCAAGGCAGGCGGATCACGAGGTCAGGAGATCAAGACCAGCCTGGCCAACATGGTGAAACCCCATCTTTACTAAAAATATAAAATTAGCTGGGCATGGTGGTGCGTGCCATAAATCCCAACTATTTGGGAGGCTGAGGCAGGAGAATCGCTTGAACCAGGGAGTCGGAGGTTGCAGTGAGCCGAGATCCAAGATTGTGCCACCGTACTCCAGCCTGGCGACAGAGTGAGACAACGTCTCAAAGACAGATCTTGATCTGTCTTCCAAGCTGGAATGCAGTGGTGCGATCAGAGCTCACTGCAGCCTCGACTTCCAGGGCCCAAGCCATTCTGCTACCTCAGCCTCCCAAGTAGCTGGGACTATAGGTGTGTGCCACCAGGCCTGGCTAATTTTTTTTATTTTATTTTTATTTTTCTTGTAGAGATGGAGTCTTGCTTTGTTGCCTAGACTGGTCACAAACTCTTGAGCTCAAGCAGTCCTCCCTCCTTGGCCTCCCAAACTATTGGAATTATAGGCCTGAGCCATTGCATCCAGGCTTGTTTTTACATTCTTTTTTTTTTGTTTGAGATGGTGTCTCACTCTTTCACCCAGGCTGGAGTGCAGTAGCACGATCTCAGCTCTGCCTCCCGGGTTCACGTCATTCTCCTGCCTCACCCTCCCGAGTAGCTGGGACTACAGGCGCCCGCCACCATGCCCGGCTAATTTTTTGTATTTTTAGTAGAAACAGAGTTTCACCGTGTTAGCCAAGTTGGTCTCGATCTCCTGACCTCGTGATCCACCCATCTTGGCCTCCCAAAGTGCTGGGATTACAGGTGTGAGCCACTGCACCCGGCCTCTTTTACATTCTTTACAGGATGGCCAGGCTGGAATATTTGGAAATATATTTTCCAAATATTTAAGTTCTACTTCCCCTTTGATGATAAATCTCATCTTTAATTGTCTTCTTGGATTTTAGTATAAGCAATCAAAAGCAGCCATGCACCCTTTTTTGCCAAAGATTCTATTTCACTGCCCTTTTTTTTTTTGAGATGGAGTCTCACTCTGTCACCCAGGCTGGAGTGCAGTGGTGCAATCTTGGCTCACTGCAACCTCTGGCTCCTTGGTTCAAACAATTCTTGTGCCTCGGCCTCCCAAGTAGGTGGGACTACAGGCACCCACCACCATGCCTGGCTCATTTTTGTATTTTTAATAGAGATGACATTTCACCATGTTGGCCAGGTTGGTCTCAAAACTCCTGACCTCAAGTGGTCTGCCTGCCTCAGCTTCCCAAAGTGCTGGGATTACAGACATGAGGCACCACACCCGACCTTTTTTTTTTTTTTTTTTTTTTGAGACAGTGTTTTACTTTCTTGCCCAGGCTGGAGTGCAGTGGTGTGATCATGGCTCACAGCAACAGCTTTGACCTCCTGGGCTCAATCGATCCTCCCACCTCAGCCTCCCAAGTAGCTGGGACTGCAGGCATGTGCCACCATGTCTGGCTAATTTTTGTGTTTTATGTAGACATGGGGTTTTGCCGTGTTGCCCAGGTCAGCTTTGAACTCTTGGGCTCAAGGGATCCTTCCACTTCAGTCTCTCAAAGTGCTGAAATTACAGATGCGAGCCACCATGACCAGCCTACTGTCTGTTTTTCTACTAGCATTATGATCATGACCACTTAGATCATTTCAAAGAAGATTGAGGCTTTCTTTACAACTGTTCTCTTCTTCTGAGCCTGTCTTAGTCTGTTTTGTGTTGCTATAACAGACTACCTAAGACTGGGTATTCTATAAAGAAAGACACATTTATTTAGCTCATAGTTCTTCATGCTGGGAAGTTAAAGAGCAGAGCATCACATCTGGCAGTTTCTGGTGAGGGCCACACACTAGGTTGAAACATGGTGGAGAAGAAAAGTGAGCAGGCGGGTGCAGAGAGATCACATGGCAAGCGAGGAAATGGGAGAGTCTGAGAAGCCAAACGCATTTTTATAATAACCTGCTCTCATGGGAACTAAGTGCCCTGAGAGCAAGAACTCAACCCGATAGGAAGGCATTAATCCATTCATGAAAGATCTGCCTCTGTGACCCAAACATCTCCCACTAGGCCCCACTTCTCAATAGTGCACAGTGGAGATTAAATTTTTTCTTTTTTTTTTTTTTTTGAGATGGAGTCTTGCTCCATTACCCAGGCTGGAGTGCGGTGGTGTGATTTTGGCTCACTGCAACCTCCGCCTCCCGGGTTCAAGAAATCTCCTGCCTCAGCCTCCCGAGTAGCTGAGACTACAGATGCCCGCCGCCACACTCGGCTAATTTTTGTATTTTTAGTAGAGATGTGGTTTCACCTTGTTGCCCAGGCTGGTTGTGAACTGAGCTCAGGCAGTCCACCCACCTCGGCCTCCCAAAGGGCTGGGATTACAGGCGTGAGCCACCGTGCCTGCCCCAAATTTTTGACATAAGTTTTGGTGGAGACAAAGTACATCCAAACCATAGCAGAGCCCTCACCAGAGCTCCCTTTACAGTCTGTACGTAGCAATACAGTCTTTTTCTAGCCTTTTCCTCTTCTAGCCTCTGCCCATTACCCAGTTCCAAAGCCACTCCTGCATTGGTAGGTATTTGATACAGTAGCAACTCACTTCTCAGTAGCAATTTCTGTCTTAGTTTGTTAAGGCTGTTATAACAAAATATCTTAGACTTGGTTTTTTTTTTTTTTTTTTTGAGATGGAGTTTCGCTCTTGCTGCCCAGGCTGGAGTGCAATGATGCGATCTTGGCTCACCACAACCTCCACCTCTCGAGTTCAAGTGATTCTCCTGCCTCAGCCTCCCAAGGAGCTGGGATTACAGGCGTGCACCACCACGCCTGGCTAATTTTTGTATTTTTAGTAGAGACGGAGTTTCTCCATGATGGTCAGGCTGGTTACGAACCCCCAACTTCAGGTGATCTGTCCACCTCAGCCTCCCAAAGTGCTGGGATTACAGGCATGAGCCACCGCACCTGGCCAGACTAGGTAATTTATAAACAACAGAATTTCATCGCTCACAGTTCTGGAGGCTGAGAAGTCCTGGATCAAGGCACTAACAGATTGGTGTCAGGGGAGGGCTCACTCTGTTCCTGAGGTGGCACCTTGTTGCTGTGTCCTCACATGGTGGAAGGAGCAAGGCAGCTCTCTGTAAGGACACTAATCCTGTTCATGAAGGCAGAGGCCTTGAGATTTAATCATTTCCCAAAAGCCCCAGCTGTTAATACTGTCAAATTGGGTATTAGGTTCCAACATAGCGTTTTGAGAAGACACCATCTTTAGACCACAGCACTCTCTTTGTCTATGCAAGGACCAGGAGGGAATATGAAGAATGAATGTAGTTGGGTTGGGGTGATAGAGTTATGTATGAATTTGTTTTTGTGTTTAAGAAACTTCCCCATGCCTTAATAACATCTTCTCAAAAAAAAAAAAAAAAAATGCCGCCTTCAAGTTGTTGGGGAGGAACCCTAACCCCCTGCCCTCATAGATTCAGTGTTTGGTGGCATATGGACTAAACTGGCAAAAGACAGATGAGGAAGAGGAAAGACGGTTTAACCACATACATACAGATGTGTGTGATGCATCTTTTGTGTGAGTCACAAAATGTGACTCAAAGAAGTGGTTAGAATGTGGGGCTTATATAGTATCTTAATAGGGGAACAGGAGGGGCAGAAAAGGCCCATGTGGGAAAACAGATGACTTCTTTTTTTTTTTTGAAACGCTCTTTTGCCCAGCCTGGAGTGCAGTGGCACAATTATGGCTCACTGCAACCCCTGCCTCCCAGGTTCAGGCGATTCTCCTGCCTCAGCCTCCCAGGTAGCTGGGACTACCGGTATGTCCACCATGCCTAGGTAATTTTTGTATTTTGTTTTTGTTTTTGTTTTGTTTGTTTGTAGAGACGGGGTTTCGCCATGTTAGCCGGGCTGGTCTCAAACTCCTGACCTCAAGTGATTTGCCTGCCCCAGCCTCCCAAAGTGCTGGGATTACAGGTGCCCGGCCCAGATGACTTCTTAATAGGGGAAGAGGAGGAGGGAGGGGACTGATGGGAAGTGGGTGCTGAGGAGAATAGATGGGAGAGAGGCTAGTTTTTGACAGCATCTGTTTAGGTGTGGTCTGGACTTCTTCTAGTCTTAAGCGGTAAGAGTCAGTCTTCCCTGGTGTTCCCATGGAGGGGATTTATCACAGTTGAGTTATTTTGAGTTATTTTGTGAGGCTCTGTTTTTCAGCATATAAGGGACTTCAGGAACTCAAATGCTTTCAGCCCAAAATAATTTTTAGGTCACAGAGGTATATTCTGGACTGTTAGATTTTTGCCTTGCTCATGAGTTTGCTCATTTATAGAGAAAAAAAAACAGAAGGAACTAGTGTGGCTGGGATAGCCATGAAGAAGCTGGAATTCCAGCTGTACTTTGTAGATGGCAGCTGAGGTAGAAATGGAAGGCCATCTGGGCAGGGGTTAAATCTCCTGAGGGGTGGGGGACTGAGCTTGAGTTTGCATCTGGCTCCATCACTTATCGGCTGTATGTCCTTGGGCCTGTTGCTTTCCTAAAAAGTGACAACAAGAGGCCATCCTCAGAGTTGACCCATATGATAGGCCAAGACGGTGGAGAGCCCAGGATGAGCCCTCAGGACCCAGTGCTGCCTGCCTTATGTGAATGAGACAGGACTGCAGTGATGAGATGTTCGGTGATGGACTATGGTTTGGCCAGGAAGACACTAACCTGACTACCAGGAGGCCCCAGAAGGGAGGAGATGGACTAAGATAGCAGTATCTGCGGGGAGCCGACCGAGGAGGACTTTGAATACCAGTAAATACACTCGCGTCCTAGAAGGTGGCCAGCAAAGGCTCTCGATCTAGGCTATTTAGTGTTCAGCAGGCCAGGCTTGCATCTGTGTTTGGGATAGGTTGCACGGAAGAGAAGCTGGAAGTGCAGAGGCCAGATCCGGGAGGCTGATGAAGTTAAGCAGGCACATGCGAGGGGAGCTTGATCTCTTGGGCTGTGCTGTCCAGCCGGGTGGCCACTGGCTACGTGTGGCTCCTGCACACTGGGAATGGGGTGGGGAGGAGTGGGAGTGTGAAGGACACACACCCCTAATCTGAAAACCTTAATGTAAATATCTCATTAGTGAAGTTTTATTGATTCTGTGTTAAAATGGTAATATTTTGATATATTGAATCAAATCAAACATGTTATTAAAATTAATTTTACCTTTTTTTGTGCTTCTGTAATGTGGCTACTAGAAAATCTAAAATTGCTTTTATGGCTTACATTGAGGTCACTGTGTATTTGTGTTATGCGTTGTTGCTCTAGGGGGTGGTAGCAATGGGAATGAAAGGGACAGAGCACTTTGAGAAATGTTAAAAAGACAATGGGAGGGATTGGTGCACTCCTTTAATCCCAGCACTTTGGAAGGCTGAGGTGGAAGATTTGCTTGAGCCCAGGAGTTTGAGACCAGCCTGGGCAACATAGCACAACCCCATTTCAAAAAAAAGTTTAAAAATTAGCCAGGTGTCTGGGCACGGTGGCTCACACCTGTAATCCCAGCACTTTGGGAGGCCGAGGCGGGTGGATCATGAGGTCAGGAGTTCGAGACCAACCTGACCAACATGCTGAAACTCTGTCTCTACTAAAAATATAAAAATTGGCTGGGTTTGTTGGCGCGTGCCTGTAATCCCAGCCACTCAGGAGGATGATTCAGGAGAATCACTTGAACCCAGGAGGCAGAGGTTGCAGAGAGCTGAGATTGTGCCACTGCACTCCAGCCTGGGCAATAGAGTGAGACTACCTCTCAAAAATAAATAAATAAATAAAATAAGCCAGGTGTGGTGGTGTGCCTGTAATCCCAGCTACTTGAGAGTCTGAGGTAAAAGGATCACTTGAACCCAGGAAGTCAAGGCTGCAGTGAGCCATGATGGTGCCACTGCACTCCAGCCTGGGTGACAGAGTGAAACCCTATCTCTAAAAAAGATGGCAGGAGGGAATGAACATTTTTAATGTTTCAGTCTCCAGTACAGCCCTTTTAATTGAGTGATGATTTTCTATTTTATAGATAAATAGGGTCAGAAAGAGCAAGCAACTTCCCTGCAGTCACATAGTGACAAGCTGGACTTGTCTGACTAAAACCTGTGCTTTTGCTACTGTGCTCATGGGTCTCTTGGACTTAGTGATGGGGATTTAAGGAGGAGAAAGGCAGGAGATAGAGCCAAGGTTCAGGATTTGGGGCTGGGAAGGTGTTAATAAAGTGTTTGGCTCAGGGCCTCAAAGCCTTTTGCTTGTGTGTGCATTTCTCACAGCCTCACGTGCCCAGGCTGTTGGTGCTGGGGATTAGGCCTGGGGCTGCCGCTCCCTTTCAGAATTCTTGCCTGGCCTCAGAGGGGCTTGTATCTAGGAACCTCAACAGAACCCTGCGAGGGCTGGCTGGGACCATTGGTGAGATGAGCCATGCCCAGGAGGCATGGATGAATATATGTTCCTTTTCAGTCCTGCAAGCGTGTGGGCTGTGATGAGGAATGGATTGGCAGTCTTTAGGTGAATGCTGCTCCTTTGGAACTTACTGGGTGTTAGCTTTTGGTGTGGCCTTAGGGAGTCAACTCTGGACTGCAGACACTGAACTAGAGGTTTCCCACCTGGAAATGAGGTCATGGGACTGGATGATCTCTCTGTTCTTTCTAATATTTCTTTTTTTTTTTTTTTTGAGACGGAAGTCTCACTCTGTCGCCCAGGGTGGAGTGCAGTGGCGCAATCTGGGCTCACTGCAAGCTCGCCTCCTGGGTTCACGCCATCCTCCTGCCTCAGCCTCCCGAGTAGCTGGGACTATAGGCACTCGCCAGTATACCCAGCTAATTTTTTGTATTATTTATTTGTGATCTTTATGTTTCATTCATAATTTTAATTATAATGTTTCTAAGTTTATGTTTTGACTCAAGTAGTGATCATTACAGGCCGTCTTTGGGAATGCAGAATTTTAGTTTCACGAATCCTAAATATTGGATTGTTTTTATACATTTGATGATTTGACACCCTACATAGAATGGTTTTTTAAGGTACTAGCAAATAATATATGAAGGGAAAAGAAAGCATTCTTCCTGCAGCATCTTGAATATAAAGATTTTGTTATTTAGTATTAGATTCTAAAACTTATTTTGTATCCTCTGATTTCTTATAGATAAAAATATGCCTACTAAAAAACAATGAAAATACTTTTTCAGGCCACGCGTGGTGGCTCAAGCCTGTAATCCCAGCACTTTGGGAGGCCGAGACAGGCGGATCACGAGGTCAGGAGATCGAGATCATCCTGGCTAACACGGTGAAACCCCGTCTCTACTAAAAAAATACAAAAAACTAGCCAGGCGAGGTGGCGGGCACCTGTAGTCACAGCTACTTGGGTGGCTGAGGCAGGAGAATGGCGTAAAACCCAGGAGGCGGAGCTTGCAGTGAGCTGAGATCCGGCCACTGCACTCCAGCCTGGGCAACAGAGCCAGACTCCGTCTCAAAAAAAAAAAAAAAGAAAAAGAAAGAAAGAAAGAAAGAAAGAAAGAAAATACTTTTTCAGAATATAAACACTATATATAATATTTGAAAATATTACAATCCATAAAAGTTAGAAGAAAATAATAATTAGTGCTTGATCTCACTATTCAAAGACACACCACTTTAATTTGGTGAGCCTCCTTTTAGTTTTTCCACCCTTATTTACATAGAGCTGCAATGCATGGTTAATGCATAATTGTGCATGTTGCTGCCTCCTCCTCCCAGCTTCCTGATGTGTCGTCTCAGGTCACCAGAAACTTCCAAAAGAAACAGCAATTTCTTTTTTTTTTTTTTTCTTGGAGACTGGGTCTCACTTTGTCACCCAGGCTGGAGTGCAGTGGCACAATCACGGCTCACTGCAGCCTTGACCTCCCAGGCTCAAGCGATTTGTCTACCTCAGCCTCTTGTAAACAGCATTTTTATGGCTGTCTGATATCCCATCATATGAATATGGCGTAGACTGCCCAACCACAGCCTAATTTGCGGTTTTTATGTTTTCTTCTGTTCTTTGCCCATATAATGTGGCAGTGAATATATGTGGATAAAACACTCTTCCCACACTTTGGCTTATTTCATTTCAAGCTTCTAAAAGTGAGATTAATGAGTCAGAAGGCATGAATATAAGGCTTTTTGTCAAGTTGATTTCCTAAAGGGCTATTCATTACACTTTTTCACCAGGATTGAGGTCAAGTGTCCTGGGAGTAGGAGTGTTGAACATGTAGAAAGTCACTTCAGTTCTGGAATCTATCTTGCTTTGCTTTGTTTTGTTACACTTTTTTGTCCTCTCCTGATGCTCACCTAGGGTCACACATTGCCTCTGGTTGTCATATGTCTTTCATCTCTTTCAATCTGGAGCAGGGGTTCTCAATCAGGGAGTGGACATTGTCTCCATTTGGAAATGTCTGGAGATAGTTTTGATTGTCACAACCAAGGGGGTGGCTACTGGCATCTAGTGAGTAGAGGCCAAGCATGCTGCTAAACTTCTCACAGTACACAGGGTGTTCCCTTGCAGCATAGATGTATCTGGCCCAAGACGTAAGCAGCTGAAAACCCCCGATCTAGACAGTCCTTTCACTTCCAGCCTAGTAGACAGAGCGAGACTCCATCTCAAAAAAAATAAAAGAAAATTGAAGTCAAAGTCATATAACATAGAATTAACCATTTTAAAGTATAAAATTTACTGCCTTTGGCCGGGCGTGGTGGCTCATGCCTGTAATCCCAGCACTTTGGAAGGCCGAGGAGGGCGGATCACGAGGTCAGGAGATCCAGACCATCCTGGCTAACACGGTGAAACCCCATCTCTACTAAAAGTACAAAAAATTAGCTGGGCGTGGTGGCAGGAGCCTGTAGTCCCAGCTACTCGGAGGCTGAGGCAGGAGAATGGTGTGAACCCAGGAGGCAGAGCTTGCAGTGAGCCGAGATCGCGCCACTGTACTCCAGCCTGGGCGACAAAGCGAGAGTCCATCTCAAAAAAAAAAAATTTACTGCCTTTCAGTATATTCACAGTTTTGTGCAGTTACCATTTCTTTCTAGTTTCAAAACTTCTCATTACCCCAGAACACCCTGCACCCATTAAGTAGTTTCCCCATGCCCCCTTCCCCCAACCCCTGGCAGCCACTCATCTCCATTCTCTTTCTGTGGATGTTTGCCTACTCTGGACATTTCATATAAATGGAATCATATAACATGTAGACTTTTGTATCTGGCTTCTTTCTCTGAGCATGTTTTGAGGTTCATCCATGGGATAGCACGTGTCAGTGCTTCATTGCTTTTGATGGCTGGATAATATTTCATTGTCAGCATTTGATAGGAATTTGGGTTGTTTCCACTTTTGGCTGTGCTGCTCCGTATGTTCATGTATGAGTTTCTGTGTGGATAGATGGTTCATTTCTCGTGGTCTATACCTGGGATCAGAATTGCTGGGTCTTTTGGTGTATGTTTAACTTTTTGAGGAACTGCCAGCCTTTTCTCACAGCAGCTGCACCATTTTATATTCCTACCAGTAATGTACAAAGGTTCCAGTTTCTCCACATCCTCATCAACACTTATTTTCTACTTTTTTATTGTAGTCAGCCCAATGGGCATAAAGTAGCATCTCATTGTGATTTTGATAAACATTTCCCTAATGACTACTGACTTCATTTGTATATCTTCTTTGGAGAAATATCTGTTGAAATCCTTTGCCCATTTTTGAACTAGGTTTGTCTTTTTATTGTTGAATTATAAAAGTTCTTTATATATTTTGCCGTATATGTAAGTGTATATATATATAATTTTTTATCTTTTTATTTTTATTATTTTTTTTGAGACAGGGCCTCACTCTCTCACCCAGGCTGGAGTGCAGTGGTGCAGTTGTGGCTCACTGGAGACTTGACCTCCCAGGCTCAAGTGATCCTCTCACCTCAGCCCCTCCTCAAGTAGCTGGGACTACTGGCATGCACCACCATGCCTTGCTAACTTTTGTATTTTTTGTAGAGACAGGTTTTCGCCATGTTGCTGAGGCTGGTCTCAAACTTCTGAGCTCAGGCAGGCAATCTGTCCGCCTCAGCCTCCCACAGTGCTGGAATTACAGGCGTGAGCCACCATGCCCAGCCTGGTGGGCACTAGACTTATATATTTTGGACACTAGACTCTTACTGGATACATGATATGCAAATATTTTCTGCCATTCTATAGGTTTTTTTTTTATATTTATTTATTTTGAGATGGTGTCTTGCTCTGTTGCTCAGGCTAGAATGCAATGGCATATCTCCTCTCACTGCAACCTCCACCTCCTGGGTTTAAGCGATTCTCCTGCCTCAGCCTCCCAAGTAGCTGGGATTACAGGTGCACGCCACCATGCCTGGCTAATTTTTGTATTTTTAGTAGAGACAGGGGTTTCACCATGTTGGCCAGGCTGGTCTCAAACTCTTGACCTCGTGATCTGCCCACCTCGGCCTCCCAAAGTGCTGGGATTGTAGTCATGAGCCACCATGCCCAGACCTCTTTTTTATTTATTTTTTATTGAGACAGGATCTCACTGTGTCACTGAGGCTGGAGTGCAGTAGCATGATCATTGCTAAGTGCAGCCTTGGAACCTCCCAGGCTCAAGTGACCCTCTTGCCTCAGCCTTCAGAGTAGCTGTGACTACAGGTGCACACCACCATGCCTGGGTAATTAAAAAAAGAAATTTATAGAGATGGGGTCTCACTGTATTGCCCAGGATGGTCTTGAACTCCTGAGCCCAAGCAATCCTGTCTCCTCAGCCTCCCAAAGTGCTGGAATTATAGGTGCGAGTCACCATGCCC